>NW_025725770.1:0-23029 GCF_021461395.2 Schistocerca americana | reverse complement strand
CTATATCAAAGCAAACTACGCTCACTGGGCCAGGCGGCGCGGCGCGTCTCTTCTCATCGTCTCAAAATACGCTGCATAAACGTCCGTAACTCCTCGATGCCCTCACTTCAAATCTTAAAACTTTGACACCGCCAAGCGACCACCGACCTCAGTACGTCATACAAATTTCACCTCGATACGACCTTACTGTCCCTGAGAAAAACGCACTCAAAGACGCAAATACAAACCGAAAAACGGATTACACAAACTCGCGCAAAAGCTACTTTTTCGTCTGATGTACTTGCAAATTAAACACTTTCCGTTACTCTCCTTTCATTCCACTGTGGAAACTAGTATTTTTTTTACCTCGCCAAACGGTCCTATATCAAAGCAAACTACGCTCACTGGGCCAGGCGGCGCGGCGCGTCTCTTCTCATCGTCTCAAAATACGCTGCATAAACGTCCGTAACTCCTCGATGCCCTCACTTCAAATCTTAAAACTTTGACACCGCCAAGCGACCACCGACCTCAGTACGTCATACAAATTTCACCTCGATACGACCTTACTGTCCCTGAGAAAAACGCACTCAAAGACGCAAATACAAACCGAAAAACGGATTACACAAACTCGCGCAAAAGCTACTTTTTCGTCTGATGTACTTGCAAATTAAACACTTTCCGTTACTCTCCTTTCATTCCACTGTGGAAACTAGTATTTTTTTTACCTCGCCAAACGGTCCTATATCAAAGCAAACTACGCTCACTGGGCCAGGCGGCGCGGCGCGTCTCTTCTCATCGTCTCAAAATACGCTGCATAAACGTCCGTAACTCCTCGATGCCCTCACTTCAAATCTTAAAACTTTGACACCGCCAAGCGACCACCGACCTCAGTACGTCATACAAATTTCACCTCGATACGACCTTACTGTCCCTGAGAAAAACGCACTCAAAGACGCAAATACAAACCGAAAAACGGATTACACAAACTCGCGCAAAAGCTACTTTTTCGTCTGATGTACTTGCAAATTAAACACTTTCCGTTACTCTCCTTTCATTCCACTGTGGAAACTAGTATTTTTTTTACCTCGCCAAACGGTCCTATATCAAAGCAAACTACGCTCACTGGGCCAGGCGGCGCGGCGCGTCTCTTCTCATCGTCTCAAAATACGCTGCATAAACGTCCGTAACTCCTCGATGCCCTCACTTCAAATCTTAAAACTTTGACACCGCCAAGCGACCACCGACCTCAGTACGTCATACAAATTTCACCTCGATACGACCTTACTGTCCCTGAGAAAAACGCACTCAAAGACGCAAATACAAACCGAAAAACGGATTACACAAACTCGCGCAAAAGCTACTTTTTCGTCTGATGTACTTGCAAATTAAACACTTTCCGTTACTCTCCTTTCATTCCACTGTGGAAACTAGTATTTTTTTTACCTCGCCAAACGGTCCTATATCAAAGCAAACTACGCTCACTGGGCCAGGCGGCGCGGCGCGTCTCTTCTCATCGTCTCAAAATACGCTGCATAAACGTCCGTAACTCCTCGATGCCCTCACTTCAAATCTTAAAACTTTGACACCGCCAAGCGACCACCGACCTCAGTACGTCATACAAATTTCACCTCGATACGACCTTACTGTCCCTGAGAAAAACGCACTCAAAGACGCAAATACAAACCGAAAAACGGATTACACAAACTCGCGCAAAAGCTACTTTTTCGTCTGATGTACTTGCAAATTAAACACTTTCCGTTACTCTCCTTTCATTCCACTGTGGAAACTAGTATTTTTTTTACCTCGCCAAACGGTCCTATATCAAAGCAAACTACGCTCACTGGGCCAGGCGGCGCGGCGCGTCTCTTCTCATCGTCTCAAAATACGCTGCATAAACGTCCGTAACTCCTCGATGCCCTCACTTCAAATCTTAAAACTTTGACACCGCCAAGCGACCACCGACCTCAGTACGTCATACAAATTTCACCTCGATACGACCTTACTGTCCCTGAGAAAAACGCACTCAAAGACGCAAATACAAACCGAAAAACGGATTACACAAACTCGCGCAAAAGCTACTTTTTCGTCTGATGTACTTGCAAATTAAACACTTTCCGTTACTCTCCTTTCATTCCACTGTGGAAACTAGTATTTTTTTTACCTCGCCAAACGGTCCTATATCAAAGCAAACTACGCTCACTGGGCCAGGCGGCGCGGCGCGTCTCTTCTCATCGTCTCAAAATACGCTGCATAAACGTCCGTAACTCCTCGATGCCCTCACTTCAAATCTTAAAACTTTGACACCGCCAAGCGACCACCGACCTCAGTACGTCATACAAATTTCACCTCGATACGACCTTACTGTCCCTGAGAAAAACGCACTCAAAGACGCAAATACAAACCGAAAAACGGATTACACAAACTCGCGCAAAAGCTACTTTTTCGTCTGATGTACTTGCAAATTAAACACTTTCCGTTACTCTCCTTTCATTCCACTGTGGAAACTAGTATTTTTTTTACCTCGCCAAACGGTCCTATATCAAAGCAAACTACGCTCACTGGGCCAGGCGGCGCGGCGCGTCTCTTCTCATCGTCTCAAAATACGCTGCATAAACGTCCGTAACTCCTCGATGCCCTCACTTCAAATCTTAAAACTTTGACACCGCCAAGCGACCACCGACCTCAGTACGTCATACAAATTTCACCTCGATACGACCTTACTGTCCCTGAGAAAAACGCACTCAAAGACGCAAATACAAACCGAAAAACGGATTACACAAACTCGCGCAAAAGCTACTTTTTCGTCTGATGTACTTGCAAATTAAACACTTTCCGTTACTCTCCTTTCATTCCACTGTGGAAACTAGTATTTTTTTTACCTCGCCAAACGGTCCTATATCAAAGCAAACTACGCTCACTGGGCCAGGCGGCGCGGCGCGTCTCTTCTCATCGTCTCAAAATACGCTGCATAAACGTCCGTAACTCCTCGATGCCCTCACTTCAAATCTTAAAACTTTGACACCGCCAAGCGACCACCGACCTCAGTACGTCATACAAATTTCACCTCGATACGACCTTACTGTCCCTGAGAAAAACGCACTCAAAGACGCAAATACAAACCGAAAAACGGATTACACAAACTCGCGCAAAAGCTACTTTTTCGTCTGATGTACTTGCAAATTAAACACTTTCCGTTACTCTCCTTTCATTCCACTGTGGAAACTAGTATTTTTTTTACCTCGCCAAACGGTCCTATATCAAAGCAAACTACGCTCACTGGGCCAGGCGGCGCGGCGCGTCTCTTCTCATCGTCTCAAAATACGCTGCATAAACGTCCGTAACTCCTCGATGCCCTCACTTCAAATCTTAAAACTTTGACACCGCCAAGCGACCACCGACCTCAGTACGTCATACAAATTTCACCTCGATACGACCTTACTGTCCCTGAGAAAAACGCACTCAAAGACGCAAATACAAACCGAAAAACGGATTACACAAACTCGCGCAAAAGCTACTTTTTCGTCTGATGTACTTGCAAATTAAACACTTTCCGTTACTCTCCTTTCATTCCACTGTGGAAACTAGTATTTTTTTTACCTCGCCAAACGGTCCTATATCAAAGCAAACTACGCTCACTGGGCCAGGCGGCGCGGCGCGTCTCTTCTCATCGTCTCAAAATACGCTGCATAAACGTCCGTAACTCCTCGATGCCCTCACTTCAAATCTTAAAACTTTGACACCGCCAAGCGACCACCGACCTCAGTACGTCATACAAATTTCACCTCGATACGACCTTACTGTCCCTGAGAAAAACGCACTCAAAGACGCAAATACAAACCGAAAAACGGATTACACAAACTCGCGCAAAAGCTACTTTTTCGTCTGATGTACTTGCAAATTAAACACTTTCCGTTACTCTCCTTTCATTCCACTGTGGAAACTAGTATTTTTTTTACCTCGCCAAACGGTCCTATATCAAAGCAAACTACGCTCACTGGGCCAGGCGGCGCGGCGCGTCTCTTCTCATCGTCTCAAAATACGCTGCATAAACGTCCGTAACTCCTCGATGCCCTCACTTCAAATCTTAAAACTTTGACACCGCCAAGCGACCACCGACCTCAGTACGTCATACAAATTTCACCTCGATACGACCTTACTGTCCCTGAGAAAAACGCACTCAAAGACGCAAATACAAACCGAAAAACGGATTACACAAACTCGCGCAAAAGCTACTTTTTCGTCTGATGTACTTGCAAATTAAACACTTTCCGTTACTCTCCTTTCATTCCACTGTGGAAACTAGTATTTTTTTTACCTCGCCAAACGGTCCTATATCAAAGCAAACTACGCTCACTGGGCCAGGCGGCGCGGCGCGTCTCTTCTCATCGTCTCAAAATACGCTGCATAAACGTCCGTAACTCCTCGATGCCCTCACTTCAAATCTTAAAACTTTGACACCGCCAAGCGACCACCGACCTCAGTACGTCATACAAATTTCACCTCGATACGACCTTACTGTCCCTGAGAAAAACGCACTCAAAGACGCAAATACAAACCGAAAAACGGATTACACAAACTCGCGCAAAAGCTACTTTTTCGTCTGATGTACTTGCAAATTAAACACTTTCCGTTACTCTCCTTTCATTCCACTGTGGAAACTAGTATTTTTTTTACCTCGCCAAACGGTCCTATATCAAAGCAAACTACGCTCACTGGGCCAGGCGGCGCGGCGCGTCTCTTCTCATCGTCTCAAAATACGCTGCATAAACGTCCGTAACTCCTCGATGCCCTCACTTCAAATCTTAAAACTTTGACACCGCCAAGCGACCACCGACCTCAGTACGTCATACAAATTTCACCTCGATACGACCTTACTGTCCCTGAGAAAAACGCACTCAAAGACGCAAATACAAACCGAAAAACGGATTACACAAACTCGCGCAAAAGCTACTTTTTCGTCTGATGTACTTGCAAATTAAACACTTTCCGTTACTCTCCTTTCATTCCACTGTGGAAACTAGTATTTTTTTTACCTCGCCAAACGGTCCTATATCAAAGCAAACTACGCTCACTGGGCCAGGCGGCGCGGCGCGTCTCTTCTCATCGTCTCAAAATACGCTGCATAAACGTCCGTAACTCCTCGATGCCCTCACTTCAAATCTTAAAACTTTGACACCGCCAAGCGACCACCGACCTCAGTACGTCATACAAATTTCACCTCGATACGACCTTACTGTCCCTGAGAAAAACGCACTCAAAGACGCAAATACAAACCGAAAAACGGATTACACAAACTCGCGCAAAAGCTACTTTTTCGTCTGATGTACTTGCAAATTAAACACTTTCCGTTACTCTCCTTTCATTCCACTGTGGAAACTAGTATTTTTTTTACCTCGCCAAACGGTCCTATATCAAAGCAAACTACGCTCACTGGGCCAGGCGGCGCGGCGCGTCTCTTCTCATCGTCTCAAAATACGCTGCATAAACGTCCGTAACTCCTCGATGCCCTCACTTCAAATCTTAAAACTTTGACACCGCCAAGCGACCACCGACCTCAGTACGTCATACAAATTTCACCTCGATACGACCTTACTGTCCCTGAGAAAAACGCACTCAAAGACGCAAATACAAACCGAAAAACGGATTACACAAACTCGCGCAAAAGCTACTTTTTCGTCTGATGTACTTGCAAATTAAACACTTTCCGTTACTCTCCTTTCATTCCACTGTGGAAACTAGTATTTTTTTTACCTCGCCAAACGGTCCTATATCAAAGCAAACTACGCTCACTGGGCCAGGCGGCGCGGCGCGTCTCTTCTCATCGTCTCAAAATACGCTGCATAAACGTCCGTAACTCCTCGATGCCCTCACTTCAAATCTTAAAACTTTGACACCGCCAAGCGACCACCGACCTCAGTACGTCATACAAATTTCACCTCGATACGACCTTACTGTCCCTGAGAAAAACGCACTCAAAGACGCAAATACAAACCGAAAAACGGATTACACAAACTCGCGCAAAAGCTACTTTTTCGTCTGATGTACTTGCAAATTAAACACTTTCCGTTACTCTCCTTTCATTCCACTGTGGAAACTAGTATTTTTTTTACCTCGCCAAACGGTCCTATATCAAAGCAAACTACGCTCACTGGGCCAGGCGGCGCGGCGCGTCTCTTCTCATCGTCTCAAAATACGCTGCATAAACGTCCGTAACTCCTCGATGCCCTCACTTCAAATCTTAAAACTTTGACACCGCCAAGCGACCACCGACCTCAGTACGTCATACAAATTTCACCTCGATACGACCTTACTGTCCCTGAGAAAAACGCACTCAAAGACGCAAATACAAACCGAAAAACGGATTACACAAACTCGCGCAAAAGCTACTTTTTCGTCTGATGTACTTGCAAATTAAACACTTTCCGTTACTCTCCTTTCATTCCACTGTGGAAACTAGTATTTTTTTTACCTCGCCAAACGGTCCTATATCAAAGCAAACTACGCTCACTGGGCCAGGCGGCGCGGCGCGTCTCTTCTCATCGTCTCAAAATACGCTGCATAAACGTCCGTAACTCCTCGATGCCCTCACTTCAAATCTTAAAACTTTGACACCGCCAAGCGACCACCGACCTCAGTACGTCATACAAATTTCACCTCGATACGACCTTACTGTCCCTGAGAAAAACGCACTCAAAGACGCAAATACAAACCGAAAAACGGATTACACAAACTCGCGCAAAAGCTACTTTTTCGTCTGATGTACTTGCAAATTAAACACTTTCCGTTACTCTCCTTTCATTCCACTGTGGAAACTAGTATTTTTTTTACCTCGCCAAACGGTCCTATATCAAAGCAAACTACGCTCACTGGGCCAGGCGGCGCGGCGCGTCTCTTCTCATCGTCTCAAAATACGCTGCATAAACGTCCGTAACTCCTCGATGCCCTCACTTCAAATCTTAAAACTTTGACACCGCCAAGCGACCACCGACCTCAGTACGTCATACAAATTTCACCTCGATACGACCTTACTGTCCCTGAGAAAAACGCACTCAAAGACGCAAATACAAACCGAAAAACGGATTACACAAACTCGCGCAAAAGCTACTTTTTCGTCTGATGTACTTGCAAATTAAACACTTTCCGTTACTCTCCTTTCATTCCACTGTGGAAACTAGTATTTTTTTTACCTCGCCAAACGGTCCTATATCAAAGCAAACTACGCTCACTGGGCCAGGCGGCGCGGCGCGTCTCTTCTCATCGTCTCAAAATACGCTGCATAAACGTCCGTAACTCCTCGATGCCCTCACTTCAAATCTTAAAACTTTGACACCGCCAAGCGACCACCGACCTCAGTACGTCATACAAATTTCACCTCGATACGACCTTACTGTCCCTGAGAAAAACGCACTCAAAGACGCAAATACAAACCGAAAAACGGATTACACAAACTCGCGCAAAAGCTACTTTTTCGTCTGATGTACTTGCAAATTAAACACTTTCCGTTACTCTCCTTTCATTCCACTGTGGAAACTAGTATTTTTTTTACCTCGCCAAACGGTCCTATATCAAAGCAAACTACGCTCACTGGGCCAGGCGGCGCGGCGCGTCTCTTCTCATCGTCTCAAAATACGCTGCATAAACGTCCGTAACTCCTCGATGCCCTCACTTCAAATCTTAAAACTTTGACACCGCCAAGCGACCACCGACCTCAGTACGTCATACAAATTTCACCTCGATACGACCTTACTGTCCCTGAGAAAAACGCACTCAAAGACGCAAATACAAACCGAAAAACGGATTACACAAACTCGCGCAAAAGCTACTTTTTCGTCTGATGTACTTGCAAATTAAACACTTTCCGTTACTCTCCTTTCATTCCACTGTGGAAACTAGTATTTTTTTTACCTCGCCAAACGGTCCTATATCAAAGCAAACTACGCTCACTGGGCCAGGCGGCGCGGCGCGTCTCTTCTCATCGTCTCAAAATACGCTGCATAAACGTCCGTAACTCCTCGATGCCCTCACTTCAAATCTTAAAACTTTGACACCGCCAAGCGACCACCGACCTCAGTACGTCATACAAATTTCACCTCGATACGACCTTACTGTCCCTGAGAAAAACGCACTCAAAGACGCAAATACAAACCGAAAAACGGATTACACAAACTCGCGCAAAAGCTACTTTTTCGTCTGATGTACTTGCAAATTAAACACTTTCCGTTACTCTCCTTTCATTCCACTGTGGAAACTAGTATTTTTTTTACCTCGCCAAACGGTCCTATATCAAAGCAAACTACGCTCACTGGGCCAGGCGGCGCGGCGCGTCTCTTCTCATCGTCTCAAAATACGCTGCATAAACGTCCGTAACTCCTCGATGCCCTCACTTCAAATCTTAAAACTTTGACACCGCCAAGCGACCACCGACCTCAGTACGTCATACAAATTTCACCTCGATACGACCTTACTGTCCCTGAGAAAAACGCACTCAAAGACGCAAATACAAACCGAAAAACGGATTACACAAACTCGCGCAAAAGCTACTTTTTCGTCTGATGTACTTGCAAATTAAACACTTTCCGTTACTCTCCTTTCATTCCACTGTGGAAACTAGTATTTTTTTTACCTCGCCAAACGGTCCTATATCAAAGCAAACTACGCTCACTGGGCCAGGCGGCGCGGCGCGTCTCTTCTCATCGTCTCAAAATACGCTGCATAAACGTCCGTAACTCCTCGATGCCCTCACTTCAAATCTTAAAACTTTGACACCGCCAAGCGACCACCGACCTCAGTACGTCATACAAATTTCACCTCGATACGACCTTACTGTCCCTGAGAAAAACGCACTCAAAGACGCAAATACAAACCGAAAAACGGATTACACAAACTCGCGCAAAAGCTACTTTTTCGTCTGATGTACTTGCAAATTAAACACTTTCCGTTACTCTCCTTTCATTCCACTGTGGAAACTAGTATTTTTTTTACCTCGCCAAACGGTCCTATATCAAAGCAAACTACGCTCACTGGGCCAGGCGGCGCGGCGCGTCTCTTCTCATCGTCTCAAAATACGCTGCATAAACGTCCGTAACTCCTCGATGCCCTCACTTCAAATCTTAAAACTTTGACACCGCCAAGCGACCACCGACCTCAGTACGTCATACAAATTTCACCTCGATACGACCTTACTGTCCCTGAGAAAAACGCACTCAAAGACGCAAATACAAACCGAAAAACGGATTACACAAACTCGCGCAAAAGCTACTTTTTCGTCTGATGTACTTGCAAATTAAACACTTTCCGTTACTCTCCTTTCATTCCACTGTGGAAACTAGTATTTTTTTTACCTCGCCAAACGGTCCTATATCAAAGCAAACTACGCTCACTGGGCCAGGCGGCGCGGCGCGTCTCTTCTCATCGTCTCAAAATACGCTGCATAAACGTCCGTAACTCCTCGATGCCCTCACTTCAAATCTTAAAACTTTGACACCGCCAAGCGACCACCGACCTCAGTACGTCATACAAATTTCACCTCGATACGACCTTACTGTCCCTGAGAAAAACGCACTCAAAGACGCAAATACAAACCGAAAAACGGATTACACAAACTCGCGCAAAAGCTACTTTTTCGTCTGATGTACTTGCAAATTAAACACTTTCCGTTACTCTCCTTTCATTCCACTGTGGAAACTAGTATTTTTTTTACCTCGCCAAACGGTCCTATATCAAAGCAAACTACGCTCACTGGGCCAGGCGGCGCGGCGCGTCTCTTCTCATCGTCTCAAAATACGCTGCATAAACGTCCGTAACTCCTCGATGCCCTCACTTCAAATCTTAAAACTTTGACACCGCCAAGCGACCACCGACCTCAGTACGTCATACAAATTTCACCTCGATACGACCTTACTGTCCCTGAGAAAAACGCACTCAAAGACGCAAATACAAACCGAAAAACGGATTACACAAACTCGCGCAAAAGCTACTTTTTCGTCTGATGTACTTGCAAATTAAACACTTTCCGTTACTCTCCTTTCATTCCACTGTGGAAACTAGTATTTTTTTTACCTCGCCAAACGGTCCTATATCAAAGCAAACTACGCTCACTGGGCCAGGCGGCGCGGCGCGTCTCTTCTCATCGTCTCAAAATACGCTGCATAAACGTCCGTAACTCCTCGATGCCCTCACTTCAAATCTTAAAACTTTGACACCGCCAAGCGACCACCGACCTCAGTACGTCATACAAATTTCACCTCGATACGACCTTACTGTCCCTGAGAAAAACGCACTCAAAGACGCAAATACAAACCGAAAAACGGATTACACAAACTCGCGCAAAAGCTACTTTTTCGTCTGATGTACTTGCAAATTAAACACTTTCCGTTACTCTCCTTTCATTCCACTGTGGAAACTAGTATTTTTTTTACCTCGCCAAACGGTCCTATATCAAAGCAAACTACGCTCACTGGGCCAGGCGGCGCGGCGCGTCTCTTCTCATCGTCTCAAAATACGCTGCATAAACGTCCGTAACTCCTCGATGCCCTCACTTCAAATCTTAAAACTTTGACACCGCCAAGCGACCACCGACCTCAGTACGTCATACAAATTTCACCTCGATACGACCTTACTGTCCCTGAGAAAAACGCACTCAAAGACGCAAATACAAACCGAAAAACGGATTACACAAACTCGCGCAAAAGCTACTTTTTCGTCTGATGTACTTGCAAATTAAACACTTTCCGTTACTCTCCTTTCATTCCACTGTGGAAACTAGTATTTTTTTTACCTCGCCAAACGGTCCTATATCAAAGCAAACTACGCTCACTGGGCCAGGCGGCGCGGCGCGTCTCTTCTCATCGTCTCAAAATACGCTGCATAAACGTCCGTAACTCCTCGATGCCCTCACTTCAAATCTTAAAACTTTGACACCGCCAAGCGACCACCGACCTCAGTACGTCATACAAATTTCACCTCGATACGACCTTACTGTCCCTGAGAAAAACGCACTCAAAGACGCAAATACAAACCGAAAAACGGATTACACAAACTCGCGCAAAAGCTACTTTTTCGTCTGATGTACTTGCAAATTAAACACTTTCCGTTACTCTCCTTTCATTCCACTGTGGAAACTAGTATTTTTTTTACCTCGCCAAACGGTCCTATATCAAAGCAAACTACGCTCACTGGGCCAGGCGGCGCGGCGCGTCTCTTCTCATCGTCTCAAAATACGCTGCATAAACGTCCGTAACTCCTCGATGCCCTCACTTCAAATCTTAAAACTTTGACACCGCCAAGCGACCACCGACCTCAGTACGTCATACAAATTTCACCTCGATACGACCTTACTGTCCCTGAGAAAAACGCACTCAAAGACGCAAATACAAACCGAAAAACGGATTACACAAACTCGCGCAAAAGCTACTTTTTCGTCTGATGTACTTGCAAATTAAACACTTTCCGTTACTCTCCTTTCATTCCACTGTGGAAACTAGTATTTTTTTTACCTCGCCAAACGGTCCTATATCAAAGCAAACTACGCTCACTGGGCCAGGCGGCGCGGCGCGTCTCTTCTCATCGTCTCAAAATACGCTGCATAAACGTCCGTAACTCCTCGATGCCCTCACTTCAAATCTTAAAACTTTGACACCGCCAAGCGACCACCGACCTCAGTACGTCATACAAATTTCACCTCGATACGACCTTACTGTCCCTGAGAAAAACGCACTCAAAGACGCAAATACAAACCGAAAAACGGATTACACAAACTCGCGCAAAAGCTACTTTTTCGTCTGATGTACTTGCAAATTAAACACTTTCCGTTACTCTCCTTTCATTCCACTGTGGAAACTAGTATTTTTTTTACCTCGCCAAACGGTCCTATATCAAAGCAAACTACGCTCACTGGGCCAGGCGGCGCGGCGCGTCTCTTCTCATCGTCTCAAAATACGCTGCATAAACGTCCGTAACTCCTCGATGCCCTCACTTCAAATCTTAAAACTTTGACACCGCCAAGCGACCACCGACCTCAGTACGTCATACAAATTTCACCTCGATACGACCTTACTGTCCCTGAGAAAAACGCACTCAAAGACGCAAATACAAACCGAAAAACGGATTACACAAACTCGCGCAAAAGCTACTTTTTCGTCTGATGTACTTGCAAATTAAACACTTTCCGTTACTCTCCTTTCATTCCACTGTGGAAACTAGTATTTTTTTTACCTCGCCAAACGGTCCTATATCAAAGCAAACTACGCTCACTGGGCCAGGCGGCGCGGCGCGTCTCTTCTCATCGTCTCAAAATACGCTGCATAAACGTCCGTAACTCCTCGATGCCCTCACTTCAAATCTTAAAACTTTGACACCGCCAAGCGACCACCGACCTCAGTACGTCATACAAATTTCACCTCGATACGACCTTACTGTCCCTGAGAAAAACGCACTCAAAGACGCAAATACAAACCGAAAAACGGATTACACAAACTCGCGCAAAAGCTACTTTTTCGTCTGATGTACTTGCAAATTAAACACTTTCCGTTACTCTCCTTTCATTCCACTGTGGAAACTAGTATTTTTTTTACCTCGCCAAACGGTCCTATATCAAAGCAATACTACGCTCACTGGGCCAGGCGGCGCGGCGCGTCTCTTCTCATCGTCTCAAAATACGCTGCATAAACGTCCGTAACTCCTCGATGCCCTCACTTCAAATCTTAAAACTTTGACACCGCCAAGCGACCACCGACCTCAGTACGTCATACAAATTTCACCTCGATACGACCTTACTGTCCCTGAGAAAAACGCACTCAAAGACGCAAATACAAACCGAAAAACGGATTACACAAACTCGCGCAAAAGCTACTTTTTCGTCTGATGTACTTGCAAATTAAACACTTTCCGTTACTCTCCTTTCATTCCACTGTGGAAACTAGTATTTTTTTTACCTCGCCAAACGGTCCTATATCAAAGCAAACTACGCTCACTGGGCCAGGCGGCGCGGCGCGTCTCTTCTCATCGTCTCAAAATACGCTGCATAAACGTCCGTAACTCCTCGATGCCCTCACTTCAAATCTTAAAACTTTGACACCGCCAAGCGACCACCGACCTCAGTACGTCATACAAATTTCACCTCGATACGACCTTACTGTCCCTGAGAAAAACGCACTCAAAGACGCAAATACAAACCGAAAAACGGATTACACAAACTCGCGCAAAAGCTACTTTTTCGTCTGATGTACTTGCAAATTAAACACTTTCCGTTACTCTCCTTTCATTCCACTGTGGAAACTAGTATTTTTTTTACCTCGCCAAACGGTCCTATATCAAAGCAAACTACGCTCACTGGGCCAGGCGGCGCGGCGCGTCTCTTCTCATCGTCTCAAAATACGCTGCATAAACGTCCGTAACTCCTCGATGCCCTCACTTCAAATCTTAAAACTTTGACACCGCCAAGCGACCACCGACCTCAGTACGTCATACAAATTTCACCTCGATACGACCTTACTGTCCCTGAGAAAAACGCACTCAAAGACGCAAATACAAACCGAAAAACGGATTACACAAACTCGCGCAAAAGCTACTTTTTCGTCTGATGTACTTGCAAATTAAACACTTTCCGTTACTCTCCTTTCATTCCACTGTGGAAACTAGTATTTTTTTTACCTCGCCAAACGGTCCTATATCAAAGCAAACTACGCTCACTGGGCCAGGCGGCGCGGCGCGTCTCTTCTCATCGTCTCAAAATACGCTGCATAAACGTCCGTAACTCCTCGATGCCCTCACTTCAAATCTTAAAACTTTGACACCGCCAAGCGACCACCGACCTCAGTACGTCATACAAATTTCACCTCGATACGACCTTACTGTCCCTGAGAAAAACGCACTCAAAGACGCAAATACAAACCGAAAAACGGATTACACAAACTCGCGCAAAAGCTACTTTTTCGTCTGATGTACTTGCAAATTAAACACTTTCCGTTACTCTCCTTTCATTCCACTGTGGAAACTAGTATTTTTTTTACCTCGCCAAACGGTCCTATATCAAAGCAAACTACGCTCACTGGGCCAGGCGGCGCGGCGCGTCTCTTCTCATCGTCTCAAAATACGCTGCATAAACGTCCGTAACTCCTCGATGCCCTCACTTCAAATCTTAAAACTTTGACACCGCCAAGCGACCACCGACCTCAGTACGTCATACAAATTTCACCTCGATACGACCTTACTGTCCCTGAGAAAAACGCACTCAAAGACGCAAATACAAACCGAAAAACGGATTACACAAACTCGCGCAAAAGCTACTTTTTCGTCTGATGTACTTGCAAATTAAACACTTTCCGTTACTCTCCTTTCATTCCACTGTGGAAACTAGTATTTTTTTTACCTCGCCAAACGGTCCTATATCAAAGCAAACTACGCTCACTGGGCCAGGCGGCGCGGCGCGTCTCTTCTCATCGTCTCAAAATACGCTGCATAAACGTCCGTAACTCCTCGATGCCCTCACTTCAAATCTTAAAACTTTGACACCGCCAAGCGACCACCGACCTCAGTACGTCATACAAATTTCACCTCGATACGACCTTACTGTCCCTGAGAAAAACGCACTCAAAGACGCAAATACAAACCGAAAAACGGATTACACAAACTCGCGCAAAAGCTACTTTTTCGTCTGATGTACTTGCAAATTAAACACTTTCCGTTACTCTCCTTTCATTCCACTGTGGAAACTAGTATTTTTTTTACCTCGCCAAACGGTCCTATATCAAAGCAAACTACGCTCACTGGGCCAGGCGGCGCGGCGCGTCTCTTCTCATCGTCTCAAAATACGCTGCATAAACGTCCGTAACTCCTCGATGCCCTCACTTCAAATCTTAAAACTTTGACACCGCCAAGCGACCACCGACCTCAGTACGTCATACAAATTTCACCTCGATACGACCTTACTGTCCCTGAGAAAAACGCACTCAAAGACGCAAATACAAACCGAAAAACGGATTACACAAACTCGCGCAAAAGCTACTTTTTCGTCTGATGTACTTGCAAATTAAACACTTTCCGTTACTCTCCTTTCATTCCACTGTGGAAACTAGTATTTTTTTTACCTCGCCAAACGGTCCTATATCAAAGCAAACTACGCTCACTGGGCCAGGCGGCGCGGCGCGTCTCTTCTCATCGTCTCAAAATACGCTGCATAAACGTCCGTAACTCCTCGATGCCCTCACTTCAAATCTTAAAACTTTGACACCGCCAAGCGACCACCGACCTCAGTACGTCATACAAATTTCACCTCGATACGACCTTACTGTCCCTGAGAAAAACGCACTCAAAGACGCAAATACAAACCGAAAAACGGATTACACAAACTCGCGCAAAAGCTACTTTTTCGTCTGATGTACTTGCAAATTAAACACTTTCCGTTACTCTCCTTTCATTCCACTGTGGAAACTAGTATTTTTTTTACCTCGCCAAACGGTCCTATATCAAAGCAAACTACGCTCACTGGGCCAGGCGGCGCGGCGCGTCTCTTCTCATCGTCTCAAAATACGCTGCATAAACGTCCGTAACTCCTCGATGCCCTCACTTCAAATCTTAAAACTTTGACACCGCCAAGCGACCACCGACCTCAGTACGTCATACAAATTTCACCTCGATACGACCTTACTGTCCCTGAGAAAAACGCACTCAAAGACGCAAATACAAACCGAAAAACGGATTACACAAACTCGCGCAAAAGCTACTTTTTCGTCTGATGTACTTGCAAATTAAACACTTTCCGTTACTCTCCTTTCATTCCACTGTGGAAACTAGTATTTTTTTTACCTCGCCAAACGGTCCTATATCAAAGCAAACTACGCTCACTGGGCCAGGCGGCGCGGCGCGTCTCTTCTCATCGTCTCAAAATACGCTGCATAAACGTCCGTAACTCCTCGATGCCCTCACTTCAAATCTTAAAACTTTGACACCGCCAAGCGACCACCGACCTCAGTACGTCATACAAATTTCACCTCGATACGACCTTACTGTCCCTGAGAAAAACGCACTCAAAGACGCAAATACAAACCGAAAAACGGATTACACAAACTCGCGCAAAAGCTACTTTTTCGTCTGATGTACTTGCAAATTAAACACTTTCCGTTACTCTCCTTTCATTCCACTGTGGAAACTAGTATTTTTTTTACCTCGCCAAACGGTCCTATATCAAAGCAAACTACGCTCACTGGGCCAGGCGGCGCGGCGCGTCTCTTCTCATCGTCTCAAAATACGCTGCATAAACGTCCGTAACTCCTCGATGCCCTCACTTCAAATCTTAAAACTTTGACACCGCCAAGCGACCACCGACCTCAGTACGTCATACAAATTTCACCTCGATACGACCTTACTGTCCCTGAGAAAAACGCACTCAAAGACGCAAATACAAACCGAAAAACGGATTACACAAACTCGCGCAAAAGCTACTTTTTCGTCTGATGTACTTGCAAATTAAACACTTTCCGTTACTCTCCTTTCATTCCACTGTGGAAACTAGTATTTTTTTTACCTCGCCAAACGGTCCTATATCAAAGCAAACTACGCTCACTGGGCCAGGCGGCGCGGCGCGTCTCTTCTCATCGTCTCAAAATACGCTGCATAAACGTCCGTAACTCCTCGATGCCCTCACTTCAAATCTTAAAACTTTGACACCGCCAAGCGACCACCGACCTCAGTACGTCATACAAATTTCACCTCGATACGACCTTACTGTCCCTGAGAAAAACGCACTCAAAGACGCAAATACAAACCGAAAAACGGATTACACAAACTCGCGCAAAAGCTACTTTTTCGTCTGATGTACTTGCAAATTAAACACTTTCCGTTACTCTCCTTTCATTCCACTGTGGAAACTAGTATTTTTTTTACCTCGCCAAACGGTCCTATATCAAAGCAAACTACGCTCACTGGGCCAGGCGGCGCGGCGCGTCTCTTCTCATCGTCTCAAAATACGCTGCATAAACGTCCGTAACTCCTCGATGCCCTCACTTCAAATCTTAAAACTTTGACACCGCCAAGCGACCACCGACCTCAGTACGTCATACAAATTTCACCTCGATACGACCTTACTGTCCCTGAGAAAAACGCACTCAAAGACGCAAATACAAACCGAAAAACGGATTACACAAACTCGCGCAAAAGCTACTTTTTCGTCTGATGTACTTGCAAATTAAACACTTTCCGTTACTCTCCTTTCATTCCACTGTGGAAACTAGTATTTTTTTTACCTCGCCAAACGGTCCTATATCAAAGCAAACTACGCTCACTGGGCCAGGCGGCGCGGCGCGTCTCTTCTCATCGTCTCAAAATACGCTGCATAAACGTCCGTAACTCCTCGATGCCCTCACTTCAAATCTTAAAACTTTGACACCGCCAAGCGACCACCGACCTCAGTACGTCATACAAATTTCACCTCGATACGACCTTACTGTCCCTGAGAAAAACGCACTCAAAGACGCAAATACAAACCGAAAAACGGATTACACAAACTCGCGCAAAAGCTACTTTTTCGTCTGATGTACTTGCAAATTAAACACTTTCCGTTACTCTCCTTTCATTCCACTGTGGAAACTAGTATTTTTTTTACCTCGCCAAACGGTCCTATATCAAAGCAAACTACGCTCACTGGGCCAGGCGGCGCGGCGCGTCTCTTCTCATCGTCTCAAAATACGCTGCATAAACGTCCGTAACTCCTCGATGCCCTCACTTCAAATCTTAAAACTTTGACACCGCCAAGCGACCACCGACCTCAGTACGTCATACAAATTTCACCTCGATACGACCTTACTGTCCCTGAGAAAAACGCACTCAAAGACGCAAATACAAACCGAAAAACGGATTACACAAACTCGCGCAAAAGCTACTTTTTCGTCTGATGTACTTGCAAATTAAACACTTTCCGTTACTCTCCTTTCATTCCACTGTGGAAACTAGTATTTTTTTTACCTCGCCAAACGGTCCTATATCAAAGCAAACTACGCTCACTGGGCCAGGCGGCGCGGCGCGTCTCTTCTCATCGTCTCAAAATACGCTGCATAAACGTCCGTAACTCCTCGATGCCCTCACTTCAAATCTTAAAACTTTGACACCGCCAAGCGACCACCGACCTCAGTACGTCATACAAATTTCACCTCGATACGACCTTACTGTCCCTGAGAAAAACGCACTCAAAGACGCAAATACAAACCGAAAAACGGATTACACAAACTCGCGCAAAAGCTACTTTTTCGTCTGATGTACTTGCAAATTAAACACTTTCCGTTACTCTCCTTTCATTCCACTGTGGAAACTAGTATTTTTTTTACCTCGCCAAACGGTCCTATATCAAAGCAAACTACGCTCACTGGGCCAGGCGGCGCGGCGCGTCTCTTCTCATCGTCTCAAAATACGCTGCATAAACGTCCGTAACTCCTCGATGCCCTCACTTCAAATCTTAAAACTTTGACACCGCCAAGCGACCACCGACCTCAGTACGTCATACAAATTTCACCTCGATACGACCTTACTGTCCCTGAGAAAAACGCACTCAAAGACGCAAATACAAACCGAAAAACGGATTACACAAACTCGCGCAAAAGCTACTTTTTCGTCTGATGTACTTGCAAATTAAACACTTTCCGTTACTCTCCTTTCATTCCACTGTGGAAACTAGTATTTTTTTTACCTCGCCAAACGGTCCTATATCAAAGCAAACTACGCTCACTGGGCCAGGCGGCGCGGCGCGTCTCTTCTCATCGTCTCAAAATACGCTGCATAAACGTCCGTAACTCCTCGATGCCCTCACTTCAAATCTTAAAACTTTGACACCGCCAAGCGACCACCGACCTCAGTACGTCATACAAATTTCACCTCGATACGACCTTACTGTCCCTGAGAAAAACGCACTCAAAGACGCAAATACAAACCGAAAAACGGATTACACAAACTCGCGCAAAAGCTACTTTTTCGTCTGATGTACTTGCAAATTAAACACTTTCCGTTACTCTCCTTTCATTCCACTGTGGAAACTAGTATTTTTTTTACCTCGCCAAACGGTCCTATATCAAAGCAAACTACGCTCACTGGGCCAGGCGGCGCGGCGCGTCTCTTCTCATCGTCTCAAAATACGCTGCATAAACGTCCGTAACTCCTCGATGCCCTCACTTCAAATCTTAAAACTTTGACACCGCCAAGCGACCACCGACCTCAGTACGTCATACAAATTTCACCTCGATACGACCTTACTGTCCCTGAGAAAAACGCACTCAAAGACGCAAATACAAACCGAAAAACGGATTACACAAACTCGCGCAAAAGCTACTTTTTCGTCTGATGTACTTGCAAATTAAACACTTTCCGTTACTCTCCTTTCATTCCACTGTGGAAACTAGTATTTTTTTTACCTCGCCAAACGGTCCTATATCAAAGCAAACTACGCTCACTGGGCCAGGCGGCGCGGCGCGTCTCTTCTCATCGTCTCAAAATACGCTGCATAAACGTCCGTAACTCCTCGATGCCCTCACTTCAAATCTTAAAACTTTGACACCGCCAAGCGACCACCGACCTCAGTACGTCATACAAATTTCACCTCGATACGACCTTACTGTCCCTGAGAAAAACGCACTCAAAGACGCAAATACAAACCGAAAAACGGATTACACAAACTCGCGCAAAAGCTACTTTTTCGTCTGATGTACTTGCAAATTAAACACTTTCCGTTACTCTCCTTTCATTCCACTGTGGAAACTAGTATTTTTTTTACCTCGCCAAACGGTCCTATATCAAAGCAAACTACGCTCACTGGGCCAGGCGGCGCGGCGCGTCTCTTCTCATCGTCTCAAAATACGCTGCATAAACGTCCGTAACTCCTCGATGCCCTCACTTCAAATCTTAAAACTTTGACACCGCCAAGCGACCACCGACCTCAGTACGTCATACAAATTTCACCTCGATACGACCTTACTGTCCCTGAGAAAAACGCACTCAAAGACGCAAATACAAACCGAAAAACGGATTACACAAACTCGCGCAAAAGCTACTTTTTCGTCTGATGTACTTGCAAATTAAACACTTTCCGTTACTCTCCTTTCATTCCACTGTGGAAACTAGTATTTTTTTTACCTCGCCAAACGGTCCTATATCAAAGCAAACTACGCTCACTGGGCCAGGCGGCGCGGCGCGTCTCTTCTCATCGTCTCAAAATACGCTGCATAAACGTCCGTAACTCCTCGATGCCCTCACTTCAAATCTTAAAACTTTGACACCGCCAAGCGACCACCGACCTCAGTACGTCATACAAATTTCACCTCGATACGACCTTACTGTCCCTGAGAAAAACGCACTCAAAGACGCAAATACAAACCGAAAAACGGATTACACAAACTCGCGCAAAAGCTACTTTTTCGTCTGATGTACTTGCAAATTAAACACTTTCCGTTACTCTCCTTTCATTCCACTGTGGAAACTAGTATTTTTTTTACCTCGCCAAACGGTCCTATATCAAAGCAAACTACGCTCACTGGGCCAGGCGGCGCGGCGCGTCTCTTCTCATCGTCTCAAAATACGCTGCATAAACGTCCGTAACTCCTCGATGCCCTCACTTCAAATCTTAAAACTTTGACACCGCCAAGCGACCACCGACCTCAGTACGTCATACAAATTTCACCTCGATACGACCTTACTGTCCCTGAGAAAAACGCACTCAAAGACGCAAATACAAACCGAAAAACGGATTACACAAACTCGCGCAAAAGCTACTTTTTCGTCTGATGTACTTGCAAATTAAACACTTTCCGTTACTCTCCTTTCATTCCACTGTGGAAACTAGTATTTTTTTTACCTCGCCAAACGGTCCTATATCAAAGCAAACTACGCTCACTGGGCCAGGCGGCGCGGCGCGTCTCTTCTCATCGTCTCAAAATACGCTGCATAAACGTCCGTAACTCCTCGATGCCCTCACTTCAAATCTTAAAACTTTGACACCGCCAAGCGACCACCGACCTCAGTACGTCATACAAATTTCACCTCGATACGACCTTACTGTCCCTGAGAAAAACGCACTCAAAGACGCAAATACAAACCGAAAAACGGATTACACAAACTCGCGCAAAAGCTACTTTTTCGTCTGATGTACTTGCAAATTAAACACTTTCCGTTACTCTCCTTTCATTCCACTGTGGAAACTAGTATTTTTTTTACCTCGCCAAACGGTCCTATATCAAAGCAAACTACGCTCACTGGGCCAGGCGGCGCGGCGCGTCTCTTCTCATCGTCTCAAAATACGCTGCATAAACGTCCGTAACTCCTCGATGCCCTCACTTCAAATCTTAAAACTTTGACACCGCCAAGCGACCACCGACCTCAGTACGTCATACAAATTTCACCTCGATACGACCTTACTGTCCCTGAGAAAAACGCACTCAAAGACGCAAATACAAACCGAAAAACGGATTACACAAACTCGCGCAAAAGCTACTTTTTCGTCTGATGTACTTGCAAATTAAACACTTTCCGTTACTCTCCTTTCATTCCACTGTGGAAACTAGTATTTTTTTTACCTCGCCAAACGGTCCTATATCAAAGCAAACTACGCTCACTGGGCCAGGCGGCGCGGCGCGTCTCTTCTCATCGTCTCAAAATACGCTGCATAAACGTCCGTAACTCCTCGATGCCCTCACTTCAAATCTTAAAACTTTGACACCGCCAAGCGACCACCGACCTCAGTACGTCATACAAATTTCACCTCGATACGACCTTACTGTCCCTGAGAAAAACGCACTCAAAGACGCAAATACAAACCGAAAAACGGATTACACAAACTCGCGCAAAAGCTACTTTTTCGTCTGATGTACTTGCAAATTAAACACTTTCCGTTACTCTCCTTTCATTCCACTGTGGAAACTAGTATTTTTTTTACCTCGCCAAACGGTCCTATATCAAAGCAAACTACGCTCACTGGGCCAGGCGGCGCGGCGCGTCTCTTCTCATCGTCTCAAAATACGCTGCATAAACGTCCGTAACTCCTCGATGCCCTCACTTCAAATCTTAAAACTTTGACACCGCCAAGCGACCACCGACCTCAGTACGTCATACAAATTTCACCTCGATACGACCTTACTGTCCCTGAGAAAAACGCACTCAAAGACGCAAATACAAACCGAAAAACGGATTACACAAACTCGCGCAAAAGCTACTTTTTCGTCTGATGTACTTGCAAATTAAACACTTTCCGTTACTCTCCTTTCATTCCACTGTGGAAACTAGTATTTTTTTTACCTCGCCAAACGGTCCTATATCAAAGCAAACTACGCTCACTGGGCCAGGCGGCGCGGCGCGTCTCTTCTCATCGTCTCAAAATACGCTGCATAAACGTCCGTAACTCCTCGATGCCCTCACTTCAAATCTTAAAACTTTGACACCGCCAAGCGACCACCGACCTCAGTACGTCATACAAATTTCACCTCGATACGACCTTACTGTCCCTGAGAAAAACGCACTCAAAGACGCAAATACAAACCGAAAAACGGATTACACAAACTCGCGCAAAAGCTACTTTTTCGTCTGATGTACTTGCAAATTAAACACTTTCCGTTACTCTCCTTTCATTCCACTGTGGAAACTAGTATTTTTTTTACCTCGCCAAACGGTCCTATATCAAAGCAAACTACGCTCACTGGGCCAGGCGGCGCGGCGCGTCTCTTCTCATCGTCTCAAAATACGCTGCATAAACGTCCGTAACTCCTCGATGCCCTCACTTCAAATCTTAAAACTTTGACACCGCCAAGCGACCACCGACCTCAGTACGTCATACAAATTTCACCTCGATACGACCTTACTGTCCCTGAGAAAAACGCACTCAAAGACGCAAATACAAACCGAAAAACGGATTACACAAACTCGCGCAAAAGCTACTTTTTCGTCTGATGTACTTGCAAATTAAACACTTTCCGTTACTCTCCTTTCATTCCACTGTGGAAACTAGTATTTTTTTTACCTCGCCAAACGGTCCTATATCAAAGCAAACTACGCTCACTGGGCCAGGCGGCGCGGCGCGTCTCTT
>NW_025725769.1:0-23037 GCF_021461395.2 Schistocerca americana | reverse complement strand
CACATTGGTTCCCGAAAGCGAGGGTGCGTTTAGTACGCCACATCTGACATTGCGTCTTACATATTATTAAACTCACATAATTCCATTCTACCGAAAAAAGAAAGAGGTTTCGGAGTGAGGCTCCTGAGATCTTGCTAGAGATGGAAGTCACTGGAGCGCTTGTCTCGCACGTCAGATTGGCCGAGCGGTCTAAGGCGCCAGATTTAAGCTCTGGTTCCCGTAAGGGAGCGTGGGTTCGAACCCCACATCTGACAATGCATTTTAAACATTCTGAAACTAACATACTCCCTTCATCTTATAGAACAAGTACATTACGCACAAACACGCCGTGGAGATTTTACTAGAGACGACAGTGACAGCAGTGCAGGCGTCGCACGTCCGATAGCTCGAGCGGCCGAAAACAAATAGCGGAACATATTTTTCTCGTGCCGAGTTTTAGCTCTTCTCACGGACGTTTCCGTGGTCGTTGTGTTGTGGCTCAGGGCTATTCCATTTTCCTTCCCTAAAAGGCAACGCGAGAGACTGTCAGGCAAATCCCAAGTGATCTGTACACGGACTAAGACGTCCGCACGTCTGGCAACATTCTCGCCAACTTGTATGCCGTGCCAACGACACGGGTTCATGTCCGATTACCGAAATTAGGCAGCGTTGGCCGTGGTTAGTGCTCGGCTGGGGACGAACTGGGAAGTCCGCGTGTCTTGGTTTCTTCAGTTTTGCCTTTTTCCTTCGTTTTTGGTGCTGCTGTGCGGTAATGGTACGGTCCAGCACGCTGACCCCCCTCTTGCTCTCGGTACGCAAAGGCGCGAACATGCGGCCACAGTCAAATGAAAGGGTCCGTTGTGTGTTTGTTGATGTGGCCTCTCCCAGTCGTTTCTAGCGCCTGTCCTCTACATATACGCCCATTTGCAAGCGTCAGCTTTTGCGTCAGCCGAGCAAAGTCGAGACAAGTCGACACATGGGGACACACGATGCTGTGAATCGTAATCCGCACTAGCCTACGAGGGGAGAAGGGAAACCATTCGTACCGTTGAAAACACTCTCCTGGGTAAAGGAGACAACTTCCGTGCGATGTCCGGGCTTCGAACCCGGAGCAGCTACTTGGGAAGCAACCATGCTGACCGACACACCACCACCGCCTTCTGCTACGCGCTGCTTGCGCCGTGATGTGTCGCCTTCCCTCCTGGCGCCAGAGGCCGAAGGCGATAGCGCTGCAGGCGCTCAACGCCGAGTGCGACGCGAGCACCACTGAACCCGATTTCCTGGTGCTGCTAGGGCGACATACCGTAACTAGGCGCAGAACTGACTTTCTCTGATAAATTGGCCCTTTAATGCGCATCAGGGCGAACACGAAATTTCTAATATGAAGTACTCACTGACGATCCAAAGGCGTTTCAGTATGCATGCGTCGGTACCACCGGGGCAGAGCCTAAGTATTGTAAAGTGAAGGCCGACAGTTAGAGCCTCACATGAAGTATTTCATTGGCTTCCCACGAGTGCGTAATGCAAAGCGTGGCTGTTGCTAGGAAACGGTCTTATTCGCCGTTCGTTAATATCTAGTTTTCTTTGCATCAATGTGAAAATGTTCCTATTACTAAATACAGTTTTGCTAGTTACAGTTCAAACTGGAAGCGACGGAAGAAAGCGGTCCAATGCGCCACATTGGTTCCCGAAAGCGAGGGTGCGTTTAGTACGCCACATCTGACATTGCGTCTTACATATTATTAAACTCACATAATTCCATTCTACCGAAAAAAGAAAGAGGTTTCGGAGTGAGGCTCCTGAGATCTTGCTAGAGATGGAAGTCACTGGAGCGCTTGTCTCGCACGTCAGATTGGCCGAGCGGTCTAAGGCGCCAGATTTAAGCTCTGGTTCCCGTAAGGGAGCGTGGGTTCGAACCCCACATCTGACAATGCATTTTAAACATTCTGAAACTAACATACTCCCTTCATCTTATAGAACAAGTACATTACGCACAAACACGCCGTGGAGATTTTACTAGAGACGACAGTGACAGCAGTGCAGGCGTCGCACGTCCGATAGCTCGAGCGGCCGAAAACAAATAGCGGAACATATTTTTCTCGTGCCGAGTTTTAGCTCTTCTCACGGACGTTTCCGTGGTCGTTGTGTTGTGGCTCAGGGCTATTCCATTTTCCTTCCCTAAAAGGCAACGCGAGAGACTGTCAGGCAAATCCCAAGTGATCTGTACACGGACTAAGACGTCCGCACGTCTGGCAACATTCTCGCCAACTTGTATGCCGTGCCAACGACACGGGTTCATGTCCGATTACCGAAATTAGGCAGCGTTGGCCGTGGTTAGTGCTCGGCTGGGGACGAACTGGGAAGTCCGCGTGTCTTGGTTTCTTCAGTTTTGCCTTTTTCCTTCGTTTTTGGTGCTGCTGTGCGGTAATGGTACGGTCCAGCACGCTGACCCCCCTCTTGCTCTCGGTACGCAAAGGCGCGAACATGCGGCCACAGTCAAATGAAAGGGTCCGTTGTGTGTTTGTTGATGTGGCCTCTCCCAGTCGTTTCTAGCGCCTGTCCTCTACATATACGCCCATTTGCAAGCGTCAGCTTTTGCGTCAGCCGAGCAAAGTCGAGACAAGTCGACACATGGGGACACACGATGCTGTGAATCGTAATCCGCACTAGCCTACGAGGGGAGAAGGGAAACCATTCGTACCGTTGAAAACACTCTCCTGGGTAAAGGAGACAACTTCCGTGCGATGTCCGGGCTTCGAACCCGGAGCAGCTACTTGGGAAGCAACCATGCTGACCGACACACCACCACCGCCTTCTGCTACGCGCTGCTTGCGCCGTGATGTGTCGCCTTCCCTCCTGGCGCCAGAGGCCGAAGGCGATAGCGCTGCAGGCGCTCAACGCCGAGTGCGACGCGAGCACCACTGAACCCGATTTCCTGGTGCTGCTAGGGCGACATACCGTAACTAGGCGCAGAACTGACTTTATCTGATAAATTGGCCCTTTAATGCGCATCAGGGCGAACACGAAATTTCTAATATGAAGTACTCACTGACGATCCAAAGGCGTTTCAGTATGCATGCGTCGGTACCACCGGGGCAGAGCCTAAGTATTGTAAAGTGAAGGCCGACAGTTAGAGCCTCACATGAAGTATTTCATTGGCTTCCCACGAGTGCGTAATGCAAAGCGTGGCTGTTGCTAGGAAACGGTCTTATTCGCCGTTCGTTAATATCTAGTTTTCTTTGCATCAATGTGAAAATGTTCCTATTACTAAATACAGTTTTGCTAGTTACAGTTCAAACTGGAAGCGACGGAAGAAAGCGGTCCAATGCGCCACATTGGTTCCCGAAAGCGAGGGTGCGTTTAGTACGCCACATCTGACATTGCGTCTTACATATTATTAAACTCACATAATTCCATTCTACCGAAAAAAGAAAGAGGTTTCGGAGTGAGGCTCCTGAGATCTTGCTAGAGATGGAAGTCACTGGAGCGCTTGTCTCGCACGTCAGATTGGCCGAGCGGTCTAAGGCGCCAGATTTAAGCTCTGGTTCCCGTAAGGGAGCGTGGGTTCGAACCCCACATCTGACAATGCATTTTAAACATTCTGAAACTAACATACTCCCTTCATCTTATAGAACAAGTACATTACGCACAAACACGCCGTGGAGATTTTACTAGAGACGACAGTGACAGCAGTGCAGGCGTCGCACGTCCGATAGCTCGAGCGGCCGAAAACAAATAGCGGAACATATTTTTCTCGTGCCGAGTTTTAGCTCTTCTCACGGACGTTTCCGTGGTCGTTGTGTTGTGGCTCAGGGCTATTCCATTTTCCTTCCCTAAAAGGCAACGCGAGAGACTGTCAGGCAAATCCCAAGTGATCTGTACACGGACTAAGACGTCCGCACGTCTGGCAACATTCTCGCCAACTTGTATGCCGTGCCAACGACACGGGTTCATGTCCGATTACCGAAATTAGGCAGCGTTGGCCGTGGTTAGTGCTCGGCTGGGGACGAACTGGGAAGTCCGCGTGTCTTGGTTTCTTCAGTTTTGCCTTTTTCCTTCGTTTTTGGTGCTGCTGTGCGGTAATGGTACGGTCCAGCACGCTGACCCCCCTCTTGCTCTCGGTACGCAAAGGCGCGAACATGCGGCCACAGTCAAATGAAAGGGTCCGTTGTGTGTTTGTTGATGTGGCCTCTCCCAGTCGTTTCTAGCGCCTGTCCTCTACATATACGCCCATTTGCAAGCGTCAGCTTTTGCGTCAGCCGAGCAAAGTCGAGACAAGTCGACACATGGGGACACACGATGCTGTGAATCGTAATCCGCACTAGCCTACGAGGGGAGAAGGGAAACCATTCGTACCGTTGAAAACACTCTCCTGGGTAAAGGAGACAACTTCCGTGCGATGTCCGGGCTTCGAACCCGGAGCAGCTACTTGGGAAGCAACCATGCTGACCGACACACCACCACCGCCTTCTGCTACGCGCTGCTTGCGCCGTGATGTGTCGCCTTCCCTCCTGGCGCCAGAGGCCGAAGGCGATAGCGCTGCAGGCGCTCAACGCCGAGTGCGACGCGAGCACCACTGAACCCGATTTCCTGGTGCTGCTAGGGCGACATACCGTAACTAGGCGCAGAACTGACTTTCTCTGATAAATTGGCCCTTTAATGCGCATCAGGGCGAACACGAAATTTCTAATATGAAGTACTCACTGACGATCCAAAGGCGTTTCAGTATGCATGCGTCGGTACCACCGGGGCAGAGCCTAAGTATTGTAAAGTGAAGGCCGACAGTTAGAGCCTCACATGAAGTATTTCATTGGCTTCCCACGAGTGCGTAATGCAAAGCGTGGCTGTTGCTAGGAAACGGTCTTATTCGCCGTTCGTTAATATCTAGTTTTCTTTGCATCAATGTGAAAATGTTCCTATTACTAAATACAGTTTTGCTAGTTACAGTTCAAACTGGAAGCGACGGAAGAAAGCGGTCCAATGCGCCACATTGGTTCCCGAAAGCGAGGGTGCGTTTAGTACGCCACATCTGACATTGCGTCTTACATATTATTAAACTCACATAATTCCATTCTACCGAAAAAAGAAAGAGGTTTCGGAGTGAGGCTCCTGAGATCTTGCTAGAGATGGAAGTCACTGGAGCGCTTGTCTCGCACGTCAGATTGGCCGAGCGGTCTAAGGCGCCAGATTTAAGCTCTGGTTCCCGTAAGGGAGCGTGGGTTCGAACCCCACATCTGACAATGCATTTTAAACATTCTGAAACTAACATACTCCCTTCATCTTATAGAACAAGTACATTACGCACAAACACGCCGTGGAGATTTTACTAGAGACGACAGTGACAGCAGTGCAGGCGTCGCACGTCCGATAGCTCGAGCGGCCGAAAACAAATAGCGGAACATATTTTTCTCGTGCCGAGTTTTAGCTCTTCTCACGGACGTTTCCGTGGTCGTTGTGTTGTGGCTCAGGGCTATTCCATTTTCCTTCCCTAAAAGGCAACGCGAGAGACTGTCAGGCAAATCCCAAGTGATCTGTACACGGACTAAGACGTCCGCACGTCTGGCAACATTCTCGCCAACTTGTATGCCGTGCCAACGACACGGGTTCATGTCCGATTACCGAAATTAGGCAGCGTTGGCCGTGGTTAGTGCTCGGCTGGGGACGAACTGGGAAGTCCGCGTGTCTTGGTTTCTTCAGTTTTGCCTTTTTCCTTCGTTTTTGGTGCTGCTGTGCGGTAATGGTACGGTCCAGCACGCTGACCCCCCTCTTGCTCTCGGTACGCAAAGGCGCGAACATGCGGCCACAGTCAAATGAAAGGGTCCGTTGTGTGTTTGTTGATGTGGCCTCTCCCAGTCGTTTCTAGCGCCTGTCCTCTACATATACGCCCATTTGCAAGCGTCAGCTTTTGCGTCAGCCGAGCAAAGTCGAGACAAGTCGACACATGGGGACACACGATGCTGTGAATCGTAATCCGCACTAGCCTACGAGGGGAGAAGGGAAACCATTCGTACCGTTGAAAACACTCTCCTGGGTAAAGGAGACAACTTCCGTGCGATGTCCGGGCTTCGAACCCGGAGCAGCTACTTGGGAAGCAACCATGCTGACCGACACACCACCACCGCCTTCTGCTACGCGCTGCTTGCGCCGTGATGTGTCGCCTTCCCTCCTGGCGCCAGAGGCCGAAGGCGATAGCGCTGCAGGCGCTCAACGCCGAGTGCGACGCGAGCACCACTGAACCCGATTTCCTGGTGCTGCTAGGGCGACATACCGTAACTAGGCGCAGAACTGACTTTCTCTGATAAATTGGCCCTTTAATGCGCATCAGGGCGAACACGAAATTTCTAATATGAAGTACTCACTGACGATCCAAAGGCGTTTCAGTATGCATGCGTCGGTACCACCGGGGCAGAGCCTAAGTATTGTAAAGTGAAGGCCGACAGTTAGAGCCTCACATGAAGTATTTCATTGGCTTCCCACGAGTGCGTAATGCAAAGCGTGGCTGTTGCTAGGAAACGGTCTTATTCGCCGTTCGTTAATATCTAGTTTTCTTTGCATCAATGTGAAAATGTTCCTATTACTAAATACAGTTTTGCTAGTTACAGTTCAAACTGGAAGCGACGGAAGAAAGCGGTCCAATGCGCCACATTGGTTCCCGAAAGCGAGGGTGCGTTTAGTACGCCACATCTGACATTGCGTCTTACATATTATTAAACTCACATAATTCCATTCTACCGAAAAAAGAAAGAGGTTTCGGAGTGAGGCTCCTGAGATCTTGCTAGAGATGGAAGTCACTGGAGCGCTTGTCTCGCACGTCAGATTGGCCGAGCGGTCTAAGGCGCCAGATTTAAGCTCTGGTTCCCGTAAGGGAGCGTGGGTTCGAACCCCACATCTGACAATGCATTTTAAACATTCTGAAACTAACATACTCCCTTCATCTTATAGAACAAGTACATTACGCACAAACACGCCGTGGAGATTTTACTAGAGACGACAGTGACAGCAGTGCAGGCGTCGCACGTCCGATAGCTCGAGCGGCCGAAAACAAATAGCGGAACATATTTTTCTCGTGCCGAGTTTTAGCTCTTCTCACGGACGTTTCCGTGGTCGTTGTGTTGTGGCTCAGGGCTATTCCATTTTCCTTCCCTAAAAGGCAACGCGAGAGACTGTCAGGCAAATCCCAAGTGATCTGTACACGGACTAAGACGTCCGCACGTCTGGCAACATTCTCGCCAACTTGTATGCCGTGCCAACGACACGGGTTCATGTCCGATTACCGAAATTAGGCAGCGTTGGCCGTGGTTAGTGCTCGGCTGGGGACGAACTGGGAAGTCCGCGTGTCTTGGTTTCTTCAGTTTTGCCTTTTTCCTTCGTTTTTGGTGCTGCTGTGCGGTAATGGTACGGTCCAGCACGCTGACCCCCCTCTTGCTCTCGGTACGCAAAGGCGCGAACATGCGGCCACAGTCAAATGAAAGGGTCCGTTGTGTGTTTGTTGATGTGGCCTCTCCCAGTCGTTTCTAGCGCCTGTCCTCTACATATACGCCCATTTGCAAGCGTCAGCTTTTGCGTCAGCCGAGCAAAGTCGAGACAAGTCGACACATGGGGACACACGATGCTGTGAATCGTAATCCGCACTAGCCTACGAGGGGAGAAGGGAAACCATTCGTACCGTTGAAAACACTCTCCTGGGTAAAGGAGACAACTTCCGTGCGATGTCCGGGCTTCGAACCCGGAGCAGCTACTTGGGAAGCAACCATGCTGACCGACACACCACCACCGCCTTCTGCTACGCGCTGCTTGCGCCGTGATGTGTCGCCTTCCCTCCTGGCGCCAGAGGCCGAAGGCGATAGCGCTGCAGGCGCTCAACGCCGAGTGCGACGCGAGCACCACTGAACCCGATTTCCTGGTGCTGCTAGGGCGACATACCGTAACTAGGCGCAGAACTGACTTTCTCTGATAAATTGGCCCTTTAATGCGCATCAGGGCGAACACGAAATTTCTAATATGAAGTACTCACTGACGATCCAAAGGCGTTTCAGTATGCATGCGTCGGTACCACCGGGGCAGAGCCTAAGTATTGTAAAGTGAAGGCCGACAGTTAGAGCCTCACATGAAGTATTTCATTGGCTTCCCACGAGTGCGTAATGCAAAGCGTGGCTGTTGCTAGGAAACGGTCTTATTCGCCGTTCGTTAATATCTAGTTTTCTTTGCATCAATGTGAAAATGTTCCTATTACTAAATACAGTTTTGCTAGTTACAGTTCAAACTGGAAGCGACGGAAGAAAGCGGTCCAATGCGCCACATTGGTTCCCGAAAGCGAGGGTGCGTTTAGTACGCCACATCTGACATTGCGTCTTACATATTATTAAACTCACATAATTCCATTCTACCGAAAAAAGAAAGAGGTTTCGGAGTGAGGCTCCTGAGATCTTGCTAGAGATGGAAGTCACTGGAGCGCTTGTCTCGCACGTCAGATTGGCCGAGCGGTCTAAGGCGCCAGATTTAAGCTCTGGTTCCCGTAAGGGAGCGTGGGTTCGAACCCCACATCTGACAATGCATTTTAAACATTCTGAAACTAACATACTCCCTTCATCTTATAGAACAAGTACATTACGCACAAACACGCCGTGGAGATTTTACTAGAGACGACAGTGACAGCAGTGCAGGCGTCGCACGTCCGATAGCTCGAGCGGCCGAAAACAAATAGCGGAACATATTTTTCTCGTGCCGAGTTTTAGCTCTTCTCACGGACGTTTCCGTGGTCGTTGTGTTGTGGCTCAGGGCTATTCCATTTTCCTTCCCTAAAAGGCAACGCGAGAGACTGTCAGGCAAATCCCAAGTGATCTGTACACGGACTAAGACGTCCGCACGTCTGGCAACATTCTCGCCAACTTGTATGCCGTGCCAACGACACGGGTTCATGTCCGATTACCGAAATTAGGCAGCGTTGGCCGTGGTTAGTGCTCGGCTGGGGACGAACTGGGAAGTCCGCGTGTCTTGGTTTCTTCAGTTTTGCCTTTTTCCTTCGTTTTTGGTGCTGCTGTGCGGTAATGGTACGGTCCAGCACGCTGACCCCCCTCTTGCTCTCGGTACGCAAAGGCGCGAACATGCGGCCACAGTCAAATGAAAGGGTCCGTTGTGTGTTTGTTGATGTGGCCTCTCCCAGTCGTTTCTAGCGCCTGTCCTCTACATATACGCCCATTTGCAAGCGTCAGCTTTTGCGTCAGCCGAGCAAAGTCGAGACAAGTCGACACATGGGGACACACGATGCTGTGAATCGTAATCCGCACTAGCCTACGAGGGGAGAAGGGAAACCATTCGTACCGTTGAAAACACTCTCCTGGGTAAAGGAGACAACTTCCGTGCGATGTCCGGGCTTCGAACCCGGAGCAGCTACTTGGGAAGCAACCATGCTGACCGACACACCACCACCGCCTTCTGCTACGCGCTGCTTGCGCCGTGATGTGTCGCCTTCCCTCCTGGCGCCAGAGGCCGAAGGCGATAGCGCTGCAGGCGCTCAACGCCGAGTGCGACGCGAGCACCACTGAACCCGATTTCCTGGTGCTGCTAGGGCGACATACCGTAACTAGGCGCAGAACTGACTTTCTCTGATAAATTGGCCCTTTAATGCGCATCAGGGCGAACACGAAATTTCTAATATGAAGTACTCACTGACGATCCAAAGGCGTTTCAGTATGCATGCGTCGGTACCACCGGGGCAGAGCCTAAGTATTGTAAAGTGAAGGCCGACAGTTAGAGCCTCACATGAAGTATTTCATTGGCTTCCCACGAGTGCGTAATGCAAAGCGTGGCTGTTGCTAGGAAACGGTCTTATTCGCCGTTCGTTAATATCTAGTTTTCTTTGCATCAATGTGAAAATGTTCCTATTACTAAATACAGTTTTGCTAGTTACAGTTCAAACTGGAAGCGACGGAAGAAAGCGGTCCAATGCGCCACATTGGTTCCCGAAAGCGAGGGTGCGTTTAGTACGCCACATCTGACATTGCGTCTTACATATTATTAAACTCACATAATTCCATTCTACCGAAAAAAGAAAGAGGTTTCGGAGTGAGGCTCCTGAGATCTTGCTAGAGATGGAAGTCACTGGAGCGCTTGTCTCGCACGTCAGATTGGCCGAGCGGTCTAAGGCGCCAGATTTAAGCTCTGGTTCCCGTAAGGGAGCGTGGGTTCGAACCCCACATCTGACAATGCATTTTAAACATTCTGAAACTAACATACTCCCTTCATCTTATAGAACAAGTACATTACGCACAAACACGCCGTGGAGATTTTACTAGAGACGACAGTGACAGCAGTGCAGGCGTCGCACGTCCGATAGCTCGAGCGGCCGAAAACAAATAGCGGAACATATTTTTCTCGTGCCGAGTTTTAGCTCTTCTCACGGACGTTTCCGTGGTCGTTGTGTTGTGGCTCAGGGCTATTCCATTTTCCTTCCCTAAAAGGCAACGCGAGAGACTGTCAGGCAAATCCCAAGTGATCTGTACACGGACTAAGACGTCCGCACGTCTGGCAACATTCTCGCCAACTTGTATGCCGTGCCAACGACACGGGTTCATGTCCGATTACCGAAATTAGGCAGCGTTGGCCGTGGTTAGTGCTCGGCTGGGGACGAACTGGGAAGTCCGCGTGTCTTGGTTTCTTCAGTTTTGCCTTTTTCCTTCGTTTTTGGTGCTGCTGTGCGGTAATGGTACGGTCCAGCACGCTGACCCCCCTCTTGCTCTCGGTACGCAAAGGCGCGAACATGCGGCCACAGTCAAATGAAAGGGTCCGTTGTGTGTTTGTTGATGTGGCCTCTCCCAGTCGTTTCTAGCGCCTGTCCTCTACATATACGCCCATTTGCAAGCGTCAGCTTTTGCGTCAGCCGAGCAAAGTCGAGACAAGTCGACACATGGGGACACACGATGCTGTGAATCGTAATCCGCACTAGCCTACGAGGGGAGAAGGGAAACCATTCGTACCGTTGAAAACACTCTCCTGGGTAAAGGAGACAACTTCCGTGCGATGTCCGGGCTTCGAACCCGGAGCAGCTACTTGGGAAGCAACCATGCTGACCGACACACCACCACCGCCTTCTGCTACGCGCTGCTTGCGCCGTGATGTGTCGCCTTCCCTCCTGGCGCCAGAGGCCGAAGGCGATAGCGCTGCAGGCGCTCAACGCCGAGTGCGACGCGAGCACCACTGAACCCGATTTCCTGGTGCTGCTAGGGCGACATACCGTAACTAGGCGCAGAACTGACTTTCTCTGATAAATTGGCCCTTTAATGCGCATCAGGGCGAACACGAAATTTCTAATATGAAGTACTCACTGACGATCCAAAGGCGTTTCAGTATGCATGCGTCGGTACCACCGGGGCAGAGCCTAAGTATTGTAAAGTGAAGGCCGACAGTTAGAGCCTCACATGAAGTATTTCATTGGCTTCCCACGAGTGCGTAATGCAAAGCGTGGCTGTTGCTAGGAAACGGTCTTATTCGCCGTTCGTTAATATCTAGTTTTCTTTGCATCAATGTGAAAATGTTCCTATTACTAAATACAGTTTTGCTAGTTACAGTTCAAACTGGAAGCGACGGAAGAAAGCGGTCCAATGCGCCACATTGGTTCCCGAAAGCGAGGGTGCGTTTAGTACGCCACATCTGACATTGCGTCTTACATATTATTAAACTCACATAATTCCATTCTACCGAAAAAAGAAAGAGGTTTCGGAGTGAGGCTCCTGAGATCTTGCTAGAGATGGAAGTCACTGGAGCGCTTGTCTCGCACGTCAGATTGGCCGAGCGGTCTAAGGCGCCAGATTTAAGCTCTGGTTCCCGTAAGGGAGCGTGGGTTCGAACCCCACATCTGACAATGCATTTTAAACATTCTGAAACTAACATACTCCCTTCATCTTATAGAACAAGTACATTACGCACAAACACGCCGTGGAGATTTTACTAGAGACGACAGTGACAGCAGTGCAGGCGTCGCACGTCCGATAGCTCGAGCGGCCGAAAACAAATAGCGGAACATATTTTTCTCGTGCCGAGTTTTAGCTCTTCTCACGGACGTTTCCGTGGTCGTTGTGTTGTGGCTCAGGGCTATTCCATTTTCCTTCCCTAAAAGGCAACGCGAGAGACTGTCAGGCAAATCCCAAGTGATCTGTACACGGACTAAGACGTCCGCACGTCTGGCAACATTCTCGCCAACTTGTATGCCGTGCCAACGACACGGGTTCATGTCCGATTACCGAAATTAGGCAGCGTTGGCCGTGGTTAGTGCTCGGCTGGGGACGAACTGGGAAGTCCGCGTGTCTTGGTTTCTTCAGTTTTGCCTTTTTCCTTCGTTTTTGGTGCTGCTGTGCGGTAATGGTACGGTCCAGCACGCTGACCCCCCTCTTGCTCTCGGTACGCAAAGGCGCGAACATGCGGCCACAGTCAAATGAAAGGGTCCGTTGTGTGTTTGTTGATGTGGCCTCTCCCAGTCGTTTCTAGCGCCTGTCCTCTACATATACGCCCATTTGCAAGCGTCAGCTTTTGCGTCAGCCGAGCAAAGTCGAGACAAGTCGACACATGGGGACACACGATGCTGTGAATCGTAATCCGCACTAGCCTACGAGGGGAGAAGGGAAACCATTCGTACCGTTGAAAACACTCTCCTGGGTAAAGGAGACAACTTCCGTGCGATGTCCGGGCTTCGAACCCGGAGCAGCTACTTGGGAAGCAACCATGCTGACCGACACACCACCACCGCCTTCTGCTACGCGCTGCTTGCGCCGTGATGTGTCGCCTTCCCTCCTGGCGCCAGAGGCCGAAGGCGATAGCGCTGCAGGCGCTCAACGCCGAGTGCGACGCGAGCACCACTGAACCCGATTTCCTGGTGCTGCTAGGGCGACATACCGTAACTAGGCGCAGAACTGACTTTCTCTGATAAATTGGCCCTTTAATGCGCATCAGGGCGAACACGAAATTTCTAATATGAAGTACTCACTGACGATCCAAAGGCGTTTCAGTATGCATGCGTCGGTACCACCGGGGCAGAGCCTAAGTATTGTAAAGTGAAGGCCGACAGTTAGAGCCTCACATGAAGTATTTCATTGGCTTCCCACGAGTGCGTAATGCAAAGCGTGGCTGTTGCTAGGAAACGGTCTTATTCGCCGTTCGTTAATATCTAGTTTTCTTTGCATCAATGTGAAAATGTTCCTATTACTAAATACAGTTTTGCTAGTTACAGTTCAAACTGGAAGCGACGGAAGAAAGCGGTCCAATGCGCCACATTGGTTCCCGAAAGCGAGGGTGCGTTTAGTACGCCACATCTGACATTGCGTCTTACATATTATTAAACTCACATAATTCCATTCTACCGAAAAAAGAAAGAGGTTTCGGAGTGAGGCTCCTGAGATCTTGCTAGAGATGGAAGTCACTGGAGCGCTTGTCTCGCACGTCAGATTGGCCGAGCGGTCTAAGGCGCCAGATTTAAGCTCTGGTTCCCGTAAGGGAGCGTGGGTTCGAACCCCACATCTGACAATGCATTTTAAACATTCTGAAACTAACATACTCCCTTCATCTTATAGAACAAGTACATTACGCACAAACACGCCGTGGAGATTTTACTAGAGACGACAGTGACAGCAGTGCAGGCGTCGCACGTCCGATAGCTCGAGCGGCCGAAAACAAATAGCGGAACATATTTTTCTCGTGCCGAGTTTTAGCTCTTCTCACGGACGTTTCCGTGGTCGTTGTGTTGTGGCTCAGGGCTATTCCATTTTCCTTCCCTAAAAGGCAACGCGAGAGACTGTCAGGCAAATCCCAAGTGATCTGTACACGGACTAAGACGTCCGCACGTCTGGCAACATTCTCGCCAACTTGTATGCCGTGCCAACGACACGGGTTCATGTCCGATTACCGAAATTAGGCAGCGTTGGCCGTGGTTAGTGCTCGGCTGGGGACGAACTGGGAAGTCCGCGTGTCTTGGTTTCTTCAGTTTTGCCTTTTTCCTTCGTTTTTGGTGCTGCTGTGCGGTAATGGTACGGTCCAGCACGCTGACCCCCCTCTTGCTCTCGGTACGCAAAGGCGCGAACATGCGGCCACAGTCAAATGAAAGGGTCCGTTGTGTGTTTGTTGATGTGGCCTCTCCCAGTCGTTTCTAGCGCCTGTCCTCTACATATACGCCCATTTGCAAGCGTCAGCTTTTGCGTCAGCCGAGCAAAGTCGAGACAAGTCGACACATGGGGACACACGATGCTGTGAATCGTAATCCGCACTAGCCTACGAGGGGAGAAGGGAAACCATTCGTACCGTTGAAAACACTCTCCTGGGTAAAGGAGACAACTTCCGTGCGATGTCCGGGCTTCGAACCCGGAGCAGCTACTTGGGAAGCAACCATGCTGACCGACACACCACCACCGCCTTCTGCTACGCGCTGCTTGCGCCGTGATGTGTCGCCTTCCCTCCTGGCGCCAGAGGCCGAAGGCGATAGCGCTGCAGGCGCTCAACGCCGAGTGCGACGCGAGCACCACTGAACCCGATTTCCTGGTGCTGCTAGGGCGACATACCGTAACTAGGCGCAGAACTGACTTTCTCTGATAAATTGGCCCTTTAATGCGCATCAGGGCGAACACGAAATTTCTAATATGAAGTACTCACTGACGATCCAAAGGCGTTTCAGTATGCATGCGTCGGTACCACCGGGGCAGAGCCTAAGTATTGTAAAGTGAAGGCCGACAGTTAGAGCCTCACATGAAGTATTTCATTGGCTTCCCACGAGTGCGTAATGCAAAGCGTGGCTGTTGCTAGGAAACGGTCTTATTCGCCGTTCGTTAATATCTAGTTTTCTTTGCATCAATGTGAAAATGTTCCTATTACTAAATACAGTTTTGCTAGTTACAGTTCAAACTGGAAGCGACGGAAGAAAGCGGTCCAATGCGCCACATTGGTTCCCGAAAGCGAGGGTGCGTTTAGTACGCCACATCTGACATTGCGTCTTACATATTATTAAACTCACATAATTCCATTCTACCGAAAAAAGAAAGAGGTTTCGGAGTGAGGCTCCTGAGATCTTGCTAGAGATGGAAGTCACTGGAGCGCTTGTCTCGCACGTCAGATTGGCCGAGCGGTCTAAGGCGCCAGATTTAAGCTCTGGTTCCCGTAAGGGAGCGTGGGTTCGAACCCCACATCTGACAATGCATTTTAAACATTCTGAAACTAACATACTCCCTTCATCTTATAGAACAAGTACATTACGCACAAACACGCCGTGGAGATTTTACTAGAGACGACAGTGACAGCAGTGCAGGCGTCGCACGTCCGATAGCTCGAGCGGCCGAAAACAAATAGCGGAACATATTTTTCTCGTGCCGAGTTTTAGCTCTTCTCACGGACGTTTCCGTGGTCGTTGTGTTGTGGCTCAGGGCTATTCCATTTTCCTTCCCTAAAAGGCAACGCGAGAGACTGTCAGGCAAATCCCAAGTGATCTGTACACGGACTAAGACGTCCGCACGTCTGGCAACATTCTCGCCAACTTGTATGCCGTGCCAACGACACGGGTTCATGTCCGATTACCGAAATTAGGCAGCGTTGGCCGTGGTTAGTGCTCGGCTGGGGACGAACTGGGAAGTCCGCGTGTCTTGGTTTCTTCAGTTTTGCCTTTTTCCTTCGTTTTTGGTGCTGCTGTGCGGTAATGGTACGGTCCAGCACGCTGACCCCCCTCTTGCTCTCGGTACGCAAAGGCGCGAACATGCGGCCACAGTCAAATGAAAGGGTCCGTTGTGTGTTTGTTGATGTGGCCTCTCCCAGTCGTTTCTAGCGCCTGTCCTCTACATATACGCCCATTTGCAAGCGTCAGCTTTTGCGTCAGCCGAGCAAAGTCGAGACAAGTCGACACATGGGGACACACGATGCTGTGAATCGTAATCCGCACTAGCCTACGAGGGGAGAAGGGAAACCATTCGTACCGTTGAAAACACTCTCCTGGGTAAAGGAGACAACTTCCGTGCGATGTCCGGGCTTCGAACCCGGAGCAGCTACTTGGGAAGCAACCATGCTGACCGACACACCACCACCGCCTTCTGCTACGCGCTGCTTGCGCCGTGATGTGTCGCCTTCCCTCCTGGCGCCAGAGGCCGAAGGCGATAGCGCTGCAGGCGCTCAACGCCGAGTGCGACGCGAGCACCACTGAACCCGATTTCCTGGTGCTGCTAGGGCGACATACCGTAACTAGGCGCAGAACTGACTTTCTCTGATAAATTGGCCCTTTAATGCGCATCAGGGCGAACACGAAATTTCTAATATGAAGTACTCACTGACGATCCAAAGGCGTTTCAGTATGCATGCGTCGGTACCACCGGGGCAGAGCCTAAGTATTGTAAAGTGAAGGCCGACAGTTAGAGCCTCACATGAAGTATTTCATTGGCTTCCCACGAGTGCGTAATGCAAAGCGTGGCTGTTGCTAGGAAACGGTCTTATTCGCCGTTCGTTAATATCTAGTTTTCTTTGCATCAATGTGAAAATGTTCCTATTACTAAATACAGTTTTGCTAGTTACAGTTCAAACTGGAAGCGACGGAAGAAAGCGGTCCAATGCGCCACATTGGTTCCCGAAAGCGAGGGTGCGTTTAGTACGCCACATCTGACATTGCGTCTTACATATTATTAAACTCACATAATTCCATTCTACCGAAAAAAGAAAGAGGTTTCGGAGTGAGGCTCCTGAGATCTTGCTAGAGATGGAAGTCACTGGAGCGCTTGTCTCGCACGTCAGATTGGCCGAGCGGTCTAAGGCGCCAGATTTAAGCTCTGGTTCCCGTAAGGGAGCGTGGGTTCGAACCCCACATCTGACAATGCATTTTAAACATTCTGAAACTAACATACTCCCTTCATCTTATAGAACAAGTACATTACGCACAAACACGCCGTGGAGATTTTACTAGAGACGACAGTGACAGCAGTGCAGGCGTCGCACGTCCGATAGCTCGAGCGGCCGAAAACAAATAGCGGAACATATTTTTCTCGTGCCGAGTTTTAGCTCTTCTCACGGACGTTTCCGTGGTCGTTGTGTTGTGGCTCAGGGCTATTCCATTTTCCTTCCCTAAAAGGCAACGCGAGAGACTGTCAGGCAAATCCCAAGTGATCTGTACACGGACTAAGACGTCCGCACGTCTGGCAACATTCTCGCCAACTTGTATGCCGTGCCAACGACACGGGTTCATGTCCGATTACCGAAATTAGGCAGCGTTGGCCGTGGTTAGTGCTCGGCTGGGGACGAACTGGGAAGTCCGCGTGTCTTGGTTTCTTCAGTTTTGCCTTTTTCCTTCGTTTTTGGTGCTGCTGTGCGGTAATGGTACGGTCCAGCACGCTGACCCCCCTCTTGCTCTCGGTACGCAAAGGCGCGAACATGCGGCCACAGTCAAATGAAAGGGTCCGTTGTGTGTTTGTTGATGTGGCCTCTCCCAGTCGTTTCTAGCGCCTGTCCTCTACATATACGCCCATTTGCAAGCGTCAGCTTTTGCGTCAGCCGAGCAAAGTCGAGACAAGTCGACACATGGGGACACACGATGCTGTGAATCGTAATCCGCACTAGCCTACGAGGGGAGAAGGGAAACCATTCGTACCGTTGAAAACACTCTCCTGGGTAAAGGAGACAACTTCCGTGCGATGTCCGGGCTTCGAACCCGGAGCAGCTACTTGGGAAGCAACCATGCTGACCGACACACCACCACCGCCTTCTGCTACGCGCTGCTTGCGCCGTGATGTGTCGCCTTCCCTCCTGGCGCCAGAGGCCGAAGGCGATAGCGCTGCAGGCGCTCAACGCCGAGTGCGACGCGAGCACCACTGAACCCGATTTCCTGGTGCTGCTAGGGCGACATACCGTAACTAGGCGCAGAACTGACTTTCTCTGATAAATTGGCCCTTTAATGCGCATCAGGGCGAACACGAAATTTCTAATATGAAGTACTCACTGACGATCCAAAGGCGTTTCAGTATGCATGCGTCGGTACCACCGGGGCAGAGCCTAAGTATTGTAAAGTGAAGGCCGACAGTTAGAGCCTCACATGAAGTATTTCATTGGCTTCCCACGAGTGCGTAATGCAAAGCGTGGCTGTTGCTAGGAAACGGTCTTATTCGCCGTTCGTTAATATCTAGTTTTCTTTGCATCAATGTGAAAATGTTCCTATTACTAAATACAGTTTTGCTAGTTACAGTTCAAACTGGAAGCGACGGAAGAAAGCGGTCCAATGCGCCACATTGGTTCCCGAAAGCGAGGGTGCGTTTAGTACGCCACATCTGACATTGCGTCTTACATATTATTAAACTCACATAATTCCATTCTACCGAAAAAAGAAAGAGGTTTCGGAGTGAGGCTCCTGAGATCTTGCTAGAGATGGAAGTCACTGGAGCGCTTGTCTCGCACGTCAGATTGGCCGAGCGGTCTAAGGCGCCAGATTTAAGCTCTGGTTCCCGTAAGGGAGCGTGGGTTCGAACCCCACATCTGACAATGCATTTTAAACATTCTGAAACTAACATACTCCCTTCATCTTATAGAACAAGTACATTACGCACAAACACGCCGTGGAGATTTTACTAGAGACGACAGTGACAGCAGTGCAGGCGTCGCACGTCCGATAGCTCGAGCGGCCGAAAACAAATAGCGGAACATATTTTTCTCGTGCCGAGTTTTAGCTCTTCTCACGGACGTTTCCGTGGTCGTTGTGTTGTGGCTCAGGGCTATTCCATTTTCCTTCCCTAAAAGGCAACGCGAGAGACTGTCAGGCAATCCCAAGTGATCTGTACACGGACTAAGACGTCCGCACGTCTGGCAACATTCTCGCCAACTTGTATGCCGTGCCAACGACACGGGTTCATGTCCGATTACCGAAATTAGGCAGCGTTGGCCGTGGTTAGTGCTCGGCTGGGGACGAACTGGGAAGTCCGCGTGTCTTGGTTTCTTCAGTTTTGCCTTTTTCCTTCGTTTTTGGTGCTGCTGTGCGGTAATGGTACGGTCCAGCACGCTGACCCCCCTCTTGCTCTCGGTACGCAAAGGCGCGAACATGCGGCCACAGTCAAATGAAAGGGTCCGTTGTGTGTTTGTTGATGTGGCCTCTCCCAGTCGTTTCTAGCGCCTGTCCTCTACATATACGCCCATTTGCAAGCGTCAGCTTTTGCGTCAGCCGAGCAAAGTCGAGACAAGTCGACACATGGGGACACACGATGCTGTGAATCGTAATCCGCACTAGCCTACGAGGGGAGAAGGGAAACCATTCGTACCGTTGAAAACACTCTCCTGGGTAAAGGAGACAACTTCCGTGCGATGTCCGGGCTTCGAACCCGGAGCAGCTACTTGGGAAGCAACCATGCTGACCGACACACCACCACCGCCTTCTGCTACGCGCTGCTTGCGCCGTGATGTGTCGCCTTCCCTCCTGGCGCCAGAGGCCGAAGGCGATAGCGCTGCAGGCGCTCAACGCCGAGTGCGACGCGAGCACCACTGAACCCGATTTCCTGGTGCTGCTAGGGCGACATACCGTAACTAGGCGCAGAACTGACTTTCTCTGATAAATTGGCCCTTTAATGCGCATCAGGGCGAACACGAAATTTCTAATATGAAGTACTCACTGACGATCCAAAGGCGTTTCAGTATGCATGCGTCGGTACCACCGGGGCAGAGCCTAAGTATTGTAAAGTGAAGGCCGACAGTTAGAGCCTCACATGAAGTATTTCATTGGCTTCCCACGAGTGCGTAATGCAAAGCGTGGCTGTTGCTAGGAAACGGTCTTATTCGCCGTTCGTTAATATCTAGTTTTCTTTGCATCAATGTGAAAATGTTCCTATTACTAAATACAGTTTTGCTAGTTACAGTTCAAACTGGAAGCGACGGAAGAAAGCGGTCCAATGCGCCACATTGGTTCCCGAAAGCGAGGGTGCGTTTAGTACGCCACATCTGACATTGCGTCTTACATATTATTAAACTCACATAATTCCATTCTACCGAAAAAAGAAAGAGGTTTCGGAGTGAGGCTCCTGAGATCTTGCTAGAGATGGAAGTCACTGGAGCGCTTGTCTCGCACGTCAGATTGGCCGAGCGGTCTAAGGCGCCAGATTTAAGCTCTGGTTCCCGTAAGGGAGCGTGGGTTCGAACCCCACATCTGACAATGCATTTTAAACATTCTGAAACTAACATACTCCCTTCATCTTATAGAACAAGTACATTACGCACAAACACGCCGTGGAGATTTTACTAGAGACGACAGTGACAGCAGTGCAGGCGTCGCACGTCCGATAGCTCGAGCGGCCGAAAACAAATAGCGGAACATATTTTTCTCGTGCCGAGTTTTAGCTCTTCTCACGGACGTTTCCGTGGTCGTTGTGTTGTGGCTCAGGGCTATTCCATTTTCCTTCCCTAAAAGGCAACGCGAGAGACTGTCAGGCAAATCCCAAGTGATCTGTACACGGACTAAGACGTCCGCACGTCTGGCAACATTCTCGCCAACTTGTATGCCGTGCCAACGACACGGGTTCATGTCCGATTACCGAAATTAGGCAGCGTTGGCCGTGGTTAGTGCTCGGCTGGGGACGAACTGGGAAGTCCGCGTGTCTTGGTTTCTTCAGTTTTGCCTTTTTCCTTCGTTTTTGGTGCTGCTGTGCGGTAATGGTGGTACGGTCCAGCACGCTGACCCCCCTCTTGCTCTCGGTACGCAAAGGCGCGAACATGCGGCCACAGTCAAATGAAAGGGTCCGTTGTGTGTTTGTTGATGTGGCCTCTCCCAGTCGTTTCTAGCGCCTGTCCTCTACATATACGCCCATTTGCAAGCGTCAGCTTTTGCGTCAGCCGAGCAAAGTCGAGACAAGTCGACACATGGGGACACACGATGCTGTGAATCGTAATCCGCACTAGCCTACGAGGGGAGAAGGGAAACCATTCGTACCGTTGAAAACACTCTCCTGGGTAAAGGAGACAACTTCCGTGCGATGTCCGGGCTTCGAACCCGGAGCAGCTACTTGGGAAGCAACCATGCTGACCGACACACCACCACCGCCTTCTGCTACGCGCTGCTTGCGCCGTGATGTGTCGCCTTCCCTCCTGGCGCCAGAGGCCGAAGGCGATAGCGCTGCAGGCGCTCAACGCCGAGTGCGACGCGAGCACCACTGAACCCGATTTCCTGGTGCTGCTAGGGCGACATACCGTAACTAGGCGCAGAACTGACTTTCTCTGATAAATTGGCCCTTTAATGCGCATCAGGGCGAACACGAAATTTCTAATATGAAGTACTCACTGACGATCCAAAGGCGTTTCAGTATGCATGCGTCGGTACCACCGGGGCAGAGCCTAAGTATTGTAAAGTGAAGGCCGACAGTTAGAGCCTCACATGAAGTATTTCATTGGCTTCCCACGAGTGCGTAATGCAAAGCGTGGCTGTTGCTAGGAAACGGTCTTATTCGCCGTTCGTTAATATCTAGTTTTCTTTGCATCAATGTGAAAATGTTCCTATTACTAAATACAGTTTTGCTAGTTACAGTTCAAACTGGAAGCGACGGAAGAAAGCGGTCCAATGCGCCACATTGGTTCCCGAAAGCGAGGGTGCGTTTAGTACGCCACATCTGACATTGCGTCTTACATATTATTAAACTCACATAATTCCATTCTACCGAAAAAAGAAAGAGGTTTCGGAGTGAGGCTCCTGAGATCTTGCTAGAGATGGAAGTCACTGGAGCGCTTGTCTCGCACGTCAGATTGGCCGAGCGGTCTAAGGCGCCAGATTTAAGCTCTGGTTCCCGTAAGGGAGCGTGGGTTCGAACCCCACATCTGACAATGCATTTTAAACATTCTGAAACTAACATACTCCCTTCATCTTATAGAACAAGTACATTACGCACAAACACGCCGTGGAGATTTTACTAGAGACGACAGTGACAGCAGTGCAGGCGTCGCACGTCCGATAGCTCGAGCGGCCGAAAACAAATAGCGGAACATATTTTTCTCGTGCCGAGTTTTAGCTCTTCTCACGGACGTTTCCGTGGTCGTTGTGTTGTGGCTCAGGGCTATTCCATTTTCCTTCCCTAAAAGGCAACGCGAGAGACTGTCAGGCAAATCCCAAGTGATCTGTACACGGACTAAGACGTCCGCACGTCTGGCAACATTCTCGCCAACTTGTATGCCGTGCCAACGACACGGGTTCATGTCCGATTACCGAAATTAGGCAGCGTTGGCCGTGGTTAGTGCTCGGCTGGGGACGAACTGGGAAGTCCGCGTGTCTTGGTTTCTTCAGTTTTGCCTTTTTCCTTCGTTTTTGGTGCTGCTGTGCGGTAATGGTACGGTCCAGCACGCTGACCCCCCCTCTTGCTCTCGGTACGCAAAGGCGCGAACATGCGGCCACAGTCAAATGAAAGGGTCCGTTGTGTGTTTGTTGATGTGGCCTCTCCCAGTCGTTTCTAGCGCCTGTCCTCTACATATACGCCCATTTGCAAGCGTCAGGCTTTTGCGTCAGCCGAGCAAAGTCGAGACAAGTCGACACATGGGGACACACGATGCTGTGAATCGTAATCCGCACTAGCCTACGAGGGGAGAAGGGAAACCATTCGTACCGTTGAAAACACTCTCCTGGGTAAAGGAGACAACTTCCGTGCGATGTCCGGGCTTCGAACCCGGAGCAGCTACTTGGGAAAGCAACCATGCTGACCGACACACCACCACCGCCTTCTGCTACGCGCTGCTTGCGCCGTGATGTGTCGCCTTCCCTCCTGGCGCCAGAGGCCGAAGGCGATAGCGCTGCAGGCGCTCAACGCCGAGTGCGACGCGAGCACCACTGAACCCGATTTCCTGGTGCTGCTAGGGCGACATACCGTAACTAGGCGCAGAACTGACTTTCTCTGATAAATTGGCCCTTTAATGCGCATCAGGGCGAACACGAAATTTCTAATATGAAGTACTCACTGACGATCCAAAGGCGTTTCAGTATGCATGCGTCGGTACCACCGGGGCAGAGCCTAAGTATTGTAAAGTGAAGGCCGACAGTTAGAGCCTCACATGAAGTATTTCATTGGCTTCCCACGAGTGCGTAATGCAAAGCGTGGCTGT
>NW_025725768.1:300000-403522 GCF_021461395.2 Schistocerca americana | reverse complement strand
TGGAGACAAGTCGGCTGGAGGACGATGTATTGAATCTAGACGCAATTTGAGAGTTCTATCGTCATCAGGAGGCGCTGAACGCTACTATTCACTATCATTTTTGCGTCGGATTCGAAAATCTAGACTCACAGGAGAAGGATCATATGGGGCCCGAGGCAGCAACAGACCCTTGGAGACAAGTCGGCTGGAGGCCGATGTATTGAATATCGACGCAATTTGAGTGTTCCATCGTTATTAGGAGGCCCTAAACGTTACAATTAACTATAATTTTTGCGTCGGATTCGATAATCTAAACTCACAGGAGAACGCCCATAAGGTGCCTGAGGCAGCATTAGACCCTTGGAGACAAATCAGCTGGAGGACGATGTATTGAATCTCGACGCAATATGAGTGTCCCATCGTCATTACAAGGCCCTAAACGTTACAATTAACTATCATTTTTGCGTCGGATTCGAAAATCTAGACTCACAGGAGAAGGATCATATTGTGCCCGAGACAGCAATATCCCCTTGGAGACAAGTCGGCTGGAGGACGATGTATTGAATCTCGACGCAATTTGAGTGTCCGATCGTCATTAGGAGACCCTAAACGTTACAATTAACTATCATTTTTGCGTGGGATTCGATAATCTAAACCCACAGGGGAACGACCATACGGTGCCCGAGGCAGCTATTGACCCTTGGAGACATGTCGGTTGGAGGACGATGTATTGGATCGCGACGCAAAATGAGTGTTCCATCGTCATTAGGAGGCCCTGAATGTTACAATTCACTATCAGTTTTTCGTCGTATTCGAAAATCTAAACTCACAGGAGAACGACCGTTAGGTGCCCGAGGCAGCAATAGACCGTTGGAGACAAGTCGGCTGGAGGCCGATGTATTGAATCTCGACGCAATTTGAGTGTTCCATCGTCATTACAAGGCCCTGAACGTTACAATTAACTATCATTTTTGCGTTGGATTCGAAAATCTAGACTCACAGGAGAACGACCATAAGGTGCCCGAGGCAGCAATAGACCCTTGGAGACAAGTCGGCTGGAGGACGATGTATTGGATCGCGACGCAATTTGAGACTTCTATCGTCATTAGGAGGCGCTGAACGTTACAATTCACTATCATTTTTGCGTCGGATTCGAAAATCTAGACTCACAGGAGAAGGACAATGTGGAGCCCGAGGCAGCGATATCCCCTTGGAGACAAGTCGCCTGGAGGCCGATGTATTGAATCTCGACGCAATTTGAGTGTTCCATCGTCATTACAAAGCCCTGAACCTTACAATTAACTATCAGTTTCGCGTCGGATTCGAAAATCTACTCAAAGGAGAAGTTCATACGGTGCTCGAGACAGCAATATACCCCTTGGAGACAAGGCGGCTGGAGGACGATGTATTGAATCTCGACGCAATTTGAGTCTTCTATCGTCATTAGGAGGCGCTGAACGTTACAATTCACTATCATTTTTGCGTCGGATTCGAAAATCTAGACTCACAGGAGAAAGATCATATTGTGCCCGAGACAGCAATATCCCCTTGGAGACAAGTCGGCTGGAGGACGATGTATTGAATCTCGACGCAATTTGAGTGTTCCATCGTCATTAGAAGGCCCTGAACGTTACAATTAACTATGATTTTTGCGTCGGATTCGAAAATCTAGACTCACAGGGGAACGACCATACGGTGCCCGAGGCAGCTATTGACCCTTGGAGACAAGTCGGTTGGAGGACGATGTATTGGATCGCGACGCAAAGTGAGTGTTCCACCGTCATTAGGAGGCCCTGAATGTTACAATTAACTATCAGTTTTTCATCGGATTCGAAAATCTAAACTCACAGGAGAACGACCATAAGGTCCCCGAGGCAGCAATAGACCGTTGGAGACAAGTCGGCTGGAGGCCGATGTATTGAATCTCGACGCAATTTGAGTGTTCCATCGTCATTACAAGGCCCTGAACCTTACAAGTAACTACAGTTTCGCGTCGGATTCGAAAATCTACTCACAGGAGAAGTTCATACGGTGCTCGAGACAGCAATATCCCCTTGGAGACAATTCCGCTGGAGGCCGATGTATTGAATCTCGACGCAATTTGAGTGTCCCATCGTCATTACAAGGCCCTAAACGTTACAATTAACTATCATTTTTGCGTCGGATTCGATAATCTAAACTCACAGGAGAACGACCATAAGGTGCCCGAGGCAGCAATAGACCCTTGGAGACAGGTCGGCTGGAGGACGATGTATTGGATCGCGACGCAATTTGAGTGTTCCATCGTCATTAGGAGGCCCTGAATGTTACAATTAACTATCACTTTTTCGTCGGATTCGAAAAGCTAAACTCACAGGAGAACGACCATTAGGTGCCCGAGGCAGCAATAGACCGTTGGAGACAAGTCGGCTGGAGGCCGATGTATTGAATCTCGACGCAATTTGAGTGTCCCATCGTCTTTAGAAGGCCCTGAACGTTACAATTAACTATCATTTATGCGTCGGATTCGAAAATCTACTCACAGGAGAAGTTCATACGGTGCTCGAGACAGCAATATCCCCTTGGAGGCAATTCCACTGGAGGCCGATGTATTGAATCTCGACGCAATTTGAGAGTTCCACCGGCATTAGGAGGCCATGAACGTTACAATTAACTAACATTTTTGCGTCGGATTCGAAAATCTAGACTTACAAGAAAACGACCCTAAGGTGCCCGATGCAGCATTAGACCCTTGGAGACAAGTCGGCTGGAGGACGATGTATTGAATCTAGACGCAATTTGAGAGTTCTATCGTCATCAGGAGGCGCTGAACGTTACTATTCACTATCATTTTTGCGTCGGATTCGAAAATCTAGACTCACAGGAGAAGGTTCATATGGGGCCCGAGACAGCAACAGACCCTTGGAGCCAAGTCGGCTGGAGGCCGATGTATTGAATCTCGACGCAATTTGAGTGTTCCATCGTCATTACAAGGCCCTGAACGTTACAATTAACTATCATTTTTGCGTCGGATTCGAAAATCTAGACTCACAGGAGAACGACCATAAGGTGCCCGAGGCAGCAATAGACCCTTGGAGACAAGTCGGCTGGAGGACGATGTATTGGATCGCGACGCAATTTGAGACTTCTATCGTCATTAGGAGGCGCTGAACGTTACAATTCACTATCATTTTTGCGTCGGATTCGAAAATCTAGACTCACAGGAGAAGGACCATGTGGTGCCCGAGGCAGCGATATCCCCTTGGAGACAAGTCGCCTGGAGGCCGATGTATTGAATCTCGACGCAATTTGAGTGTTCCATCGTCATTACAAAGCCCTGAACCTTACAATTAACTATCAGTTTCGCGTCGGATTCGAAAATCTACTCAAAGGAGAAGTTCATACGGTGCTCGAGACAGCAATATACCCCTTGGAGACAAGGCGGCTGGAGGCCGATGTATTGAATCTCGACGCAATTTGAGTCTTCTATCGTCATTAGGAGGCGCTGAACGTTACAATTCACTATCATTTTTGCGTCGGATTCGAAAATCTAGACTTACAGGAGAAAGATCATATTGTGCCCGAGACAGCAATATCCCCTTGGAGACAAGTCGGCTGGAGGACGATGTATTGAATCTCGACGCAATTTGAGTTTTCCATCGTCATTAGAAGGCCCTGAACGTTACAATTAACTATGATTTTTGCGTCGGATTCGAAAATCTAGACTCACAGGGGAACGACCATACGGTACCCGAGGCAGCTATTGACCCTTGGAGACAAGTCGGTTGGAGGACGATGTATTGGATCGCGACGCAAAGTGAGTGTTCCACCGTCATTAGGAGGCCCTGAATGTTACAATTAACTATCAGTTTTTCGTCGGATTCGAAAATCTAAACTCACAGGAGAACGACCATAAGGTCCCCGAGGCAGCAATAGACCGTTGGAGACAAGTCGGCTGGAGGCCGATGTATTGGATCTCGACGCAATTTGAGTGTTCCATCGTCATTAGAAGGCCCTGAACGTTACAATTCACTATCATTTTTGCATCGGAATCGAAAATCTAGACTCGGCTGGAGGCCGATGTATTGAATCTCGACGCAATTTGAGTGTTCCATCGTCATTAGGAGGCCCTGAACCTTACAATTCACTATCATTATTTCGTCGGATTCGAAAATCTAGACTTACAAGAGAACGACCATAAAGTGCCCGAGGCAGCATTAGACCCTTGGAGACAAGTCGGCTGGAGGACGATGTATTGGATCGCGACGCAATTTGCGTGTTCCATCGTCACTAGGAGGCCCTGAATGTTACAATTAACTATCAGTTTTTTGTCGGATTCGAAAATCTAGACTCACAGCAGACGAACCATTTGGTGCCCGAGGCAGCAATATCCCCTTGAAGACAAATCGGCTGGATGACGATGTATTGAATCCCGACGCAATTTGAGTCTTCTATCGTCATTAGGAGGCGCTGAACGTTACAATTCACTATCATTTTTGCGTCGGATTCGAAAATCTAGACTCACAGGAGAACGACCATAAGGTGCCCGAGGCAGCAATAGACCCTTGGAGACAAGTCGGCTGGAGGCCGATGTATTGAATCTCGACGCAATTTGAGTGTTCCATCGGCATTAGGAGGCCCTGAACGTTAAAATTAACTACATTTTTGCGTCGGATTCGATAATCTAAACTCACAGGAGAATGACCATAAGGTGCCCGAGGCAGCAACAGACCCTTGGAGACAAGTCGGCTGGAGGCCGATGTATTGAATCTCGACGCAATTTGAGTGTTCCATCGGCATTAGGAGGCCGTGAACGTTACAATTAACTATCATTTTTGCATCGGATTCGATAACCTAAACTCACAGGAGAACGACCATAAGGTGCCCGAGGCAGCAATAGACCCTTGGAGACAAGTCGGCTGGAGGCCAATGTATTGAATCTCGACGCAATTTGAGTGTTCCATCGTCATTAGAAGGCCCTGAACGTTACAATTAACTATCATTTTTGCGTCGGATTCGAAAATCTAGACCCACAGGAGAACGACCATTTGGTGCCCGAGGCAGCAATATCCCCTTGGAGACAAATCGGCTGGAGAACGATGTATTGAATCCCGACGCAATTTGAGTCTTCTATCGTCATTAGGAGGCGCTGAACGTTACAATTCACTATCATTTTTGTGTCGGATTCGAAAATCTAGACTCACAGGAGTAGGATCATATTGTGCCCGAGACAGCAATATCCCCTTGGAGACAAGTCGGCTGGAGGACGTTGTATTGAATCTCGACGCAATTTGAGAGTTCCATCGTCATTAGGCGGCCCTGAACGTTACAATTAACTATCATTTTGGCGTCGGATTCGTAAATCTAGACTTACAAGAGAACGACCATAAAGTGCTCGAGGCAGCATTAGACCCTTGGAGACAAGTCGGCTGGAGGACGATGTATTGGATCGCGACGCAATTTGAGTGTTCCATCGTCATTAGGAGGCCCTGAATGTTACAATTAACTATCAGTTTTTCGTCGGATTCGAAAATCTAAACTCACAGGAGAACGACTATAAGGTGCCCAAGGCAGTAATAGACCGTTGGAGACAAGTCGGCTGGAGGCCGATGTATTGAATCTCGACGCAATTTGAGTGTTCCATCGTCATTACAAGGCCCTGAACCTTACAATTAACTATCAGTTTCGCGTCGGATTCGAAAATCTACTCACAGGAGAAGTTCATACGGTGCTCGAGACAGCAATATACCCCTTGGAGACAAATCGGCTGGAGGACGATGTATTGAATCTCGACGCAATTTGAATCTTCTATCGTCATTAGGAGGCGCTGAACGTTACAATTCACTATCATTTTTGCGTCGGATTCGAAAATCTAGACTCACAGGAGAAGGACCATGTGGTGCCCGAGGCAGCGATATCCCCTTGGAGACTAGTCGGCTGGAGGCCGATGTATTGAATCTCGACACAATTTGAGTGTTCCATCGTCATTAGAAGGCCCTGAACGTTACAATTAACTATCATTTTTGCGTCGGATACGAAAATCTAGACACACAGGAGAACGACCATAAGGTGCCCGAGGCAGCAATAGACCCTTGGAGACAAGTCGACTGGAGGACGATGTATTGAATCTCGACGCAATTTGAGAGTTCCATCGTCATTAGGCGGCCCTAAACGTTACAATTAACTATCATTTTGGCGTCGGATTCGTAAATCTAGACTTACAAGAGAACGACCATAAAGTGCCCGAGGCAGCAATAGACCCTTGGAGACAAGTCGGCTGGAGGCCGATGTATTGAATCTCGACGCAATTTGAGTGTTCCATCGGCATTAGGAGGCCCTGAACGTTAAAATTAAGTATAGTTTTTGCGTCGGATTCGATAATCTAAACTCACAGGAGAACGACCATAAGGTGCCCGAGGCAGCAACAGACCCTTAGAGACAAATCGGCTGGAGGCCGATGTATTGAATCTCGACGCAATTTGAGTGTTCCATCGGCATTAGGAGGCCCTGAACGTTACAATTAACTATCATTTTTGCGTCGGATTCGATAATCTAGACTCACAGGAGAACGACCATAAGGTGCCCGAGGCAGCAATAGACCCCTGGTGACAAGTCGGCTGGAGGCCGATGTATTGAATCTCGACGCAATTTGAGTGTACCACCGTCATTAGAAGGCCCTGAACGTTACAATTAACTATCATTTTTGCGTCGGATACGAAAATCTAGACACACAGGAGAACGACCATAAGGTGCCCGAGGCAGCAATAGACCCTTGGAGACAAGTCGGCTGGAGGACGATGTATTGAATCTCGACGCAATTTGAGAGTTCCATCATCATTAGGCGGCCCTGAACGTTACAATTAACTATCAATTTGGCGTCGGATTCGTAAATCTAGACTTACAAGAGAACGACCATACGGTGCCCGAGGCAGCTATTGACCCTTGGAGACAAGTCGGTTGGAGGACGATGTATTGGATCCCGACGCAAAATGAGTGTTCCATCGCCATTAGAAGGCCCTGAACGTTACAATTAACTATGATTTTTGCGTCCGATTCGAAAATCTAGACTCACAGGAGAACGACCATAAGGTGCCCGAGGCAGCATTAGACCCTTGGAGACAAGTCGGCTGGAGGCCGATGTATTGAATCTCGACGCAATTTTAATCTTCTATCGTCATTAGGAGGCGCTGAACGTTACAATTCACTATCATTTTTGCGTCGGATTCGAAAATCTAGACTCACAGGAGAAGGACCATGTGGTGCTCGAGGCAGCGATATCCCCTTGGAGACAAGTCGGCTGGAGGCCGATGTATTGAATCTCGACGCAATTTGAATGTTCCATCGTCATTAGAAGGCCCGGAACGTTACAATTAACTATGATTTTTGCGTCCGATTCGAAAATCTAGACTCACAGGAGAACGACCATAAGGTGCCCGAGGCAGCAATAGACCCTTGGAGACAAGTCAGCTGGAGGCCGATGTATTGAATCTCGACGCAATTTGAGTGTTCCATCGGCATTAGGAGGCCCTGAACGTTAAAATTAAGTATAGTTTTTGCGTCGGATTCGATAATCTAAACTCACAGGAGAACGACCATAAGGTGCCCGAGGCAGCAACAGACCCTTAGAGACAAATCGGCTGGAGGCCGATGTATTGAATCTCGACGCAATTTGAGTGTTCCATCGGCATTAGGAGGACCTGAACGTTACAATTAACTATCATTTTTGCGTCGGATTCGATAATCTAGACTCACAGGAGAACGACCATAAGGTGCCCGAGGCAGCAATAGACCCCTGGTGACAAGTCGGCTGGAGGCCGATGTATTGAATCTCGACGCAATTTGAGTGTACCATCGTCATTAGAAGGCCCTGAACGTTACAATTAACTATCATTTTTGCGTCGGATACGAAAATCTAGACACACAGGATAACGACCTTAAAGTGCCCGAGGCAGCATTAGACCCTTGTAGACAAGTCGGCTGGAGGACGATGTATTGGATCGCGACGCAATTTGAGTGTTCCATCGTCATTAGGAGGCCCTGAATGTTACAATTAACTATCAGTTTTTCGTCGGATTCGAAAATCTAGACTCACAGCAGACGAACCATTTGGTGCCCGAGGCAGCAATATCCCCTTGGAGACAAATCGGCTGGAGGACGATGTATTGAATCCCGACGCAATTTGAGTCTTCTATCGTCATTAGGAGGCGCTGAACGTTACATTTCACTATCATTTTTGCGTCGGATTCGAAAATCAAGGCTCACAGGATAACGACCTTAAAGTGCCCGAGGCAGCATTAGACCCTTGTAGACAAGTCGGCTGGAGGACGATGTATTGGATCGCGACGCAATTTGAGTGTTCCATCGTCATTAGGAGGCCCTGAATGTTACAATTAACTATCAGTATTTCGTCGGATTCGAAAATCTAGACTCTCAGCAGACGAACCATTTGGTGCCCGAGGCAGCAATATCCCCTTGGAGACAAATCGGCTGGAGGACGATGTATTGAATCCCGACGCAATTTGAGTCTTCTATCGTCATTAGGAGGCGCTGAACGTTACAATTCACTATCATTTTTGCGTCGGATTCGAAAATCTAGGCTCACAGGAGAAGGATCATATTGTGCCCGAGACAGCAATATCCCCTTGGAGACAAGTCGGCTGGAGTACGATGTATTGAATCTCGACGCAATTTGAGTGTCCCATCGTCATTAGGAGGCCCTAAACGTTACAATTAACTATCATTTTTGCGTCGGATTCGATAATCTAAACTCAGAGGTGAACGACCATACGGTGCCCGAGGCAGCTATTGACCCTTGGAGACAAGTCGGTTGGAGGACGATGTATTGGATCCCGACGCAAAATGAGTGTTCCATCGTCATTAGGAGGCCCTGAATGTTACTATTAACTATCAGTTTTTCTTCGGATTCGAAAATCTAAACTCACAGGAGAACGACCATAAGGTGCCCGAGGCAGCAATAGACCGTTGGAGACAAGTCGGCTGGAGGCCGATGTATTGAATCTCTACGCAATTAGAGTGTTCCATCGTCATTACAAGGCCTTGAACCTTACAATTAACTATCAGTTTCGCGACGGATTCGAAAATCTACTCACAGGAGAAGTTCATACGGTGCTCGAGACAGCAATATACCCCTTGGAGGCAAATCGGCTGGAGGACGATGTATTGAATCTCGACGCAATTTGAATCTTCTATCGTCATTAGGAGGCGCTGAACGTTACAATTCACTATCATTTTTGCGTCGGATTCGAAAATCTAGACTCACAGGAGAAAGATCATATTGTGCCCGAGACAGCAATATCCCCTTGGAGACAAGTCGGCTGGAGGACGATGTATTGAATCTCGACGCAATTTGAGTGTTCCATCGGCATTAGGAGGCCCTGAACGTTTCAATTAACTATGATTTTTGCGTCCGATTCGAAAATCTAGACTCACAGGAGAACGACCATAAGGTGTCCGAGGCAGCAATAGACCCTTGGAGACAAGTCGGCTGGAGGCCGATGTATTGAATCTCGACGCAATTTGAGTGTTCCATCGGCATTAGGAGGCCCTGAACGTTAAAATTAACTATCATTTTTGCGTCGGATTCGATAATCTAAACTCACAGGCGAACGACCATAAGGTGCCCGAGGCAGCAACAGACCCTTGGAGACAAGTCGGCTGGAGGCCGATGTATTGAATCTCGACGCAATTTGAGTGTCCCATCGTCATTAGGAGGCCCTGAACGTTACAATTAACTATCATTTTTGCGTCGGATTCGATAATCTAAACTCACAGGGGAACGACCATACGGTGCCCGACCCAGCTATTGACCCTTGGAGACAAGTCGGTTGGAGGACGATGTATTGGATCCCGACGCAAAATGAGTGTTCCATCGTCATTAGGAGGCCCTGAATGTTACAATTAACTATCAGTTTTTCGTCGGATTCGAAAATCTAAACTCACAGGAGAACGACCATAAGGTGCCCGAGGCAGCAATAGACCGTTGGAGTCAAGTCGGCTGGAGGCCGATGTATTGAATCTCGACGCAATTTGAGTGTTCCATCGTCATTACAAGGCCTTGAACCTTACAATTAACTATCAGTTTCGCGTCGGATTCGAAAATCTACTCACAGGAGAAGTTCATACGGTGCTCGAGACAGCAATACACCCCTTGGAGGCAAATCGGCTGGAGGACGATGTATTGAATCTCGACGCAATTTGAATCTTCTATCGTCATTAGGAGGCGCTGAACGTTACAATTCACTATCATTTTTGCGTCGGATTCGAAAATCTAGACTCACAGGAGAAAGATCATATTGTGCCCGAGACAGCAATATCCCCTTGGAGACAAGTCGGCTGGAGGACGATGTATTGAATCTCGACGCAATTTGAGTGTTCCATCGTCATTAGGAGGCCCTGAACGTTACAATTAACTATGATTTTTGCGTCCGATTCGAAAATCTAGACTCACAGGAGAACGACCATAAGGTGCCCGAGGCAGCAATAGACCCTTGGAGACAAGTCGGCTGGAGGCCGATGTATTGAATCTCAACGCAATTTGAGTGTTCCATCGGCATTAGGAGGCCCTGAACGTTAAAATTAACTATCATTTTTGCGTCGGATTCGATAATCTAAACTCACAGGAGAACGACCATAAGGTGCCCGAGGCAGCAACAGACCCTTGGAGACAAGTCGGCTGGAGGCCGATGTATTGAATCTCGACGCAATTTGAGTGTCCCATCGTCATTAGGAGGCCCTGAACGTTACAATTAACTATCATTTTTGCGTCGGATTCGATAATATAAACTCACAGGGAACGACCATACGGTGCCCGAGGCAGCTATTGACCCTTGGAGACAAGTCGGTTGGAGGACGATGTATTGGATCCCGACGCAAAATGAGTGTTCCATCGTCATTAGGAGGCCCTGAATGTTACAATTAACTATCAGTTTTTCGTCGGATTCGAAAATCTAAACTCACAGGAGAACGACCATAAGGTGCCCGAGGCAGCAATAGACCGTTGGAGACAAGTCGGCTGGAGGCCGATGTATTGAATCTCGACGCAATTTGAGTGTTCCATCGTCATTACAAGGCCTTGAACCTTACAATTAACTATCAGTTTCGCGTCGGATTCGAAAATCTACTCACAGGAGAAGTTCATACGGTGCTCGAGACAGCAATATACCCCTTGGAGGCAAATCGGCTGGAGGACGATGTATTGAATCTCGACGCAATTTGAATCTTCTATCGTCATTAGGAGGCGCTGAACGTTACAATTCACTGTCATTTTTGCGTCGGATTCGAAAATCTAGACTCACAGGAGAAAGATCATATTGTGCCCGAGACAGCAATATCCCCTTGGAGACAAGTCGGCTGGAGGACGATGTATTGAATCTCGACGCAATTTGAGTGTTCCATCGTCATTAGGAGGCCCTGAAAGTTACAATTAACTATGATTTTTGCGTCCGATTCGAAAATCTAGACTCACAGGAGAACGACCATAAGGTGCCCGAGGCAGCAATAGACCCTTGGAGACAAGTCGGCTGGAGGCCGATGTATTGAATCTCGACGCAATTTGAGTGTTCCATCGGCATTAGGAGGCCCTGAACGTTAAAATTAACTATCATTTTTGCGTCGGATTCGATAATCTAAACTCACAGGAGAACGACCATAAGTTGCCCGAGGCAGCAACAGACCCTTGGAGACAAGTCGGCTGGAGGCCGATGTATTGAATCTCGACGCAATTTGAGTGTCCCATCGTCATTAGGAGGCCCTGAACGTTACAATTAACTATCATTTTTGCGTCGGATTCGATAATATAAACTCACAGGGGAACGACCATACGGTGCCCGAGGCAGCAATAGACCCTTGGAGACAAGTCGGCTGGAGGCCGATGTATTGAATCTCGACGCAATTTGAGTGTCCATCGTCATTACAAGGCCTTGAACCTTACAATTAACTATCAGTTTCGCGTCGGATTCGAAAATCTACTCACAGGAGAAGTTCATACGGTGCTCGAGACAGCAATATACCCTTTGGAGGCAAATCGGCTGGAGGACGATGTATTGAATCTCGACGCAATTTGAATCTTCTATCGTCATTAGGAGGCGCTGAACGTTACAATTCACTATCATTTTTGCGTCGGATTCGAAAATCTAGACTCACAGGAGAAAGATCATATTGTGCCCGAGACAGCAATATCCCCTTGGAGACAAGTCGGCTGGAGGACGATGTATTGAATCTCGACGCAAATTGAGTGTTCCATCGGCATTAGGAGGCCCTGAACGTTACAATTACCTATCATTTTTGCGTCGGATTCGATAATCTAAACTCACAGGAGAACGACCATAAGGTGCCCGAGGCAGCAATAGACCATTGGAGACAAGTCGGCTGGAGGACGATGTATTGGATCGCAACAATTTGAGTCTTCTATCGTCATTAGGAGGCGCTGAACGTTACAATTCACTATCATTTTTGCGTCGGATTCGAAAATCTAGACTCACAGGAGAAGGACCATGTGGTGCTCGAGGCAGCGATATCCCCTTGGAGACAAGTCGGCTGGAGGCCGATGTATTGAATCTCGACGCAATTTGAGTGTTCCATCGTCATTAGAAGGCCCGGAACGTTACAATTAACTATCATTTTTGCGTCGGATACGAAAATCTAGACTCACAGGATAACGACCTTAAAGTGCCCGAGGCAGCATTAGACCCTTGTAGACAAGTCGGCTGGAGTACGATGTATTGAATCTCGACGCAATTTGAGTGTCCCATCGTCATTAGGAGGCCCTGAACGTTACAATTAACTATGATTTTTGCGTCCGATTCGAAAATCTAGACTCACAGGAGAACGACCATAAGGTGCCCGAGGCAGCAATAGACCCTTGGAGACAAGTCGGTTGGAGGACGATGTATTGGATCCCGACGCAAAATGAGTGTTCCATCGACATTAGGAGGCCCTGAATGTTACAATTAACTATCAGTTTTTCGTCGGATTCGAAAATCTAAACTCACAGGAGGACGACCATAAGGTGCCCGAGGCAGCAATAGACCGTTGGAGACAAGTCGGCTGGAGGCGATGTATTGAATCTCGACGCAATTTGAGTGTTCCATCGTCATTACAAGGCCTTGAACCTTACAATTAACTATCAGTTTCGCGACGGATTCGAAAATCTACTCACAGGAGAAGTTCATACGGTGCTCGAGACAGCAATATACCCCTTGGAGGCAAATCGGCGGGAGGACGATGTATTGAATCTCGACGCAATTTGAATCTTCTATCGTCATTAGGAGGCGCTGAACGTTACAATTCCCTATCATTTTTTCGTCGGATTCGAAAATCTAGACTCACAGGAGAAAGATCATTTGTGCCCGAGACAGCAATATCCCCTTGGAGACAAGTCGGCTGGAAAACGATGTATTGAATCTCGACGCAATTTGAGTGTTCCATCGTCATTAGAAGGCCCTGAACGTTACAATTAACTATGATTTTTGCGTCCGATTCGAAAATCTAGACTCACAGGAGAACGACCATAAGGTGCCCCAGGCAGCAATAGACCCTTGGAGACAAGTCGGCTGGAGGCCGATGTATTGAATCTCGACGAAATTTGAGTGTTCCATCGGCATTAGGAGGCCCTGAACGTTAAAATTAACTATCATTTTTGCGTCGGATTCGATAATCTAAACTCACAGGAGAACGAGCATAAGGTGCCCGAGGCAGCAACAGACCCTTGGAGACAAGTCGGCTGGAGGCCGATGTATTGAATCTCGACGCAATTTGAGTGTCCCATCGTCATTAGGAGGCTAAGAACGTTACAATTAACTATCATTTTTGCGTCGGATTCGATAATATAAACTCACAGGGGAACGACCATACGGTGCCCGAGGCAGCTATTGACCCTTGGAGACAAGTCGGTTGGAGGACGATGTATTGGATCCCGACGCAAAATGAGTGTTCCATCGTCATTAGGAGGCCCTGAATGTTACAATTAACTATCAGTTTTTCGTCGGATTCGAAAATCTAAACTCACAGGAGAACGACCATAAGGTGCCCGAGGCAGCAATAGACCGTTGGAGTCAAGTCGGCTGGAGGCCGATGTATTGAATCTCGACGCAATTTGAGTGTTCCATCGTCATTACAAGGCCTTGAACCTTACAATTAACTATCAGTTTCGCGTCGGATTCGAAAATCTACTCACAGGAGAAGTTCATACGGTGCTCGAGACAGCAATACACCCCTTGGAGACAAGTCGGCTGGAGGCCGATGTATTGAATCTCGACGCAATTTGAGTGTCCCATCGTCATTAGGAGGCCCTGAACGTTACAATTAACTATCATTTTTGCGTCGGATTCGATAATATAAACTCACAGGGGAACGACCATACGGTGCCCGAGGCAGCTATTGACCCTTGGAGACAAGTCGGCTGGAGGACGATGTATTGAATCTCGACGCAATTTGAGTGTTCCATCGGCATTAGGAGGCCCTGAACGTTTCAATTAACTATGATTTTTGCGTCCGATTCGAAAATCTAGACTCACAGGAGAACGACCATAAGGTGTCCGAGGCAGCAATAGACCCTTGGAGACAAGTCGGCTGGAGGCCGATGTATTGAATCTCGACGCAATTTGAGTGTTCCATCGGCATTAGGAGGCCCTGAACGTTAAAATTAACTATCATTTTTGCGTCGGATTCGATAATCTAAACTCACAGGAGAACGACCATAAGGTGCCCGAGGCAGCAACAGACCCTTGGAGACAAGTCGGCTGGAGGCCGATGTATTGAATCTCGACGCAATTTGAGTGTCCCATCGTCATTAGGAGGCCCTGAACGTTACAATTAACTATCATTTTTGCGTCGGATTCGATAATCTAAACTCACAGGGGAACGACCATACGGTGCCCGAGGCAGCTATTGACCCTTGGAGACAAGTCGGTTGGAGGACGATGTATTGGATCCCGACGCAAAATGAGTGTTTCATCGTCATTAGGAGGCCCTGAATGTTACAATTAACTATCAGTTTTTCGTCGGATTCGAAAATCTAAACTCACAGGAGAACGACCATAAGGTGCCCGAGGCAGCAATAGACCGTTGGAGTCAAGTCGGCTGGAGGCCGATGTATTGAATCTCGACGCAATTTGAGTGTTCCATCGTCATTACAAGGCCTTGAACCTTACAATTAACTATCAGTTTCGCGTCGGATTCGAAAATCTACTCACAGGAGAAGTTCATACGGTGCTCGAGACAGCAATACACCCCTTGGAGGCAAATCGGCTGGAGGACGATGTATTGAATCTCGACGCAATTTGAATCTTCTATCGTCATTAGGAGGCGCTGAACGTTACAATTCACTATCATTTTTGCGTCGGATTCGAAAATCTAGACTCACAGGAGAAAGATCATATTGTGCCCGAGACAGCAATATCCCCTTGGAGACAAGTCGGCTGGAGGACGATGTATTGAATCTCGACGCAATTTGAGTGTTCCATCGTCATTAGGAGGCCCTGAACGTTACAATTAACTATGATTTTTGCGTCCGATTCGAAAATCTAGACTCACAGGAGAACGACCATAAGGTGCCCGAGGCAGCAATAGACCCTTGGAGACAAGTCGGCTGGAGGCCGATGTATTGAATCTCAACGCAATTTGAGTGTTCCATCGGCATTAGGAGGCCCTGAACGTTAAAATTAACTATCATTTTTGCGTCGGATTCGATAATCTAAACTCACAGGAGAACGACCATAAGGTGCCCGAGGCAGCAACAGACCCTTGGAGACAAGTCGGCTGGAGGCCGATGTATTGAATCTCGACGCAATTTGAGTGTCCCATCGTCATTAGGAGGCCCTGAACGTTACAATTAACTATCATTTTTGCGTCGGATTCGATAATATAAACTCACAGGGAACGACCATACGGTGCCCGAGGCAGCTATTGACCCTTGGAGACAAGTCGGTTGGAGGACGATGTATTGGATCCCGACGCAAAATGAGTGTTCCATCGTCATTAGGAGGCCCTGAATGTTACAATTAACTATCAGTTTTTCGTCGGATTCGAAAATCTAAACTCACAGGAGAACGACCATAAGGTGCCCGAGGCAGCAATAGACCGTTGGAGACAAGTCGGCTGGAGGCCGATGTATTGAATCTCGACGCAATTTGAGTGTTCCATCGTCATTACAAGGCCTTGAACCTTACAATTAACTATCAGTTTCGCGTCGGATTCGAAAATCTACTCACAGGAGAAGTTCATACGGTGCTCGAGACAGCAATATACCCCTTGGAGGCAAATCGGCTGGAGGACGATGTATTGAATCCTGACGCAATTTGAATTTTCTATCGTCATTAGGAGGCGCTGAACGTTACAATTCACTGTCATTTTTGCGTCGGATTCGAAAATCTAGACTCACAGGAGAAAGATCATATTGTGCCCGAGAGCAGCAATATCCCCTTGGAGACAAGTCGGCTGGAGGACGATGTATTGAATCTCGACGCAATTTGAGTGTTCCATCGTCATTAGGAGGCCCTGAAAGTTACAATTAACTATGATTTTTGCGTCCGATTCGAAAATCTAGACTCACAGGAGAACGACCATAAGGTGCCCGAGGCAGCAATAGACCCTTGGAGACAAGTCGGCTGGAGGCCGATGTATTGAATCTCGACGCAATTTGAGTGTTCCATCGGCATTAGGAGGCCCTGAACGTTAAAATTAACTATCATTTTTGCGTCGGATTCGATAATCTAAACTCACAGGAAAACGACCATAAGTTGCCCGAGGCAGCAACAGACCCTTGGAGACAAGTCGGCTGGAGGCCGATGTATTGAATCTCGACGCAATTTGAGTGTCCCATCGTCATTAGGAGGCCCTGAACGTTACAATTAACTATCATTTTTGCGTCGGATTCGATAATATAAACTCACAGGGGAACGACCATACGGTGCCCGAGGCAGCTATTGACCCTTGGAGACAAGTCGGTTGGAGGACGATGTATTGGATCCCGACGCAAAATGAGTGTTCCATCGTCATTAGGAGGCCCTGAATGTTACAATTAACTATCAGTTTTTCGTCGGATTCGAAAATCTAAACTCACAGGAGAACGACCATAAGGTGCCCGAGGCAGCAATAGACCGTTGGAGACAAGTCGGCTGGAGGCCGATGTATTGAATCTCGACGCAATTTGAGTGTCCATCGTCATTACAAGGCCTTGAACCTTACAATTAACTATCAGTTTCGCGTCGGATTCGAAAATCTACTCACAGGAGAAGTTCATACGGTGCTCGAGACAGCAATATACCCTTTGGAGGCAAATCGGCTGGAGGACGATGTATTGAATCTCGACGCAATTTGAATCTTCTATCGTCATTAGGAGGCGCTGAACGTTACAATTCACTATCATTTTTGCGTCGGATTCGAAAATCTAGACTCACAGGAGAAAGATCATATTGTGCCCGAGACAGCAATATCCCCTTGGAGACAAGTCGGCTGGAGGACGATGTATTGAATCTCGACGCAAATTGAGTGTTCCATCGGCATTAGGAGGCCCTGAACGTTACAATTAACTATCATTTTTGCGTCGGATTCGATAATCTAAACTCACAGGAGAACGACCATAAGGTGCCCGAGGCAGCAATAGACCATTGGAGACAAGTCGGCTGGAGGACGATGTATTGGATCGCAACAATTTGAGTCTTCTATCGTCATTAGGAGGCGCTGAACGTTACAATTCCCTATCATTTTTGCGTCGGATTCGAAAATCTAGACTCACAGGAGAAGGACCATGTGGTGCTCGAGGCAGCGATATCCCCTTGGAGACAAGTCGGCTGGAGGCCGATGTATTGAATCTCGACGCAATTTGAGTGTTCCATCGTCATTAGAAGGCCCGGAACGTTACAATTAACTATCATTTTTGCGTCGGATACGAAAATCTAGACTCACAGGATAACGACCTTAAAGTGCCCGAGGCAGCATTAGACCCTTGTAGACAAGTCGGCTGGAGGACGATGTATTGGATCGCGACGCAATTTGAGTGTTCCATCGTCATTAGGAGGCCCTGAATGTTACAATTAACTATCAGTTTTTCGTCGTATTCGAAAATCTAGACTCACAGCAGACGAACCATTTGGTGCCCAAGGCAGCAATATCCCCTTGGAGACAAATCGGCTGGAGGACGATGTATTGAATCCCGACGCAATTTGAGTCTTCTATCGTCATTAGGAGGGGCTGAACGTTACAATTCACTATCATTTTTGCGTCGGATTCGAAAATCTAGACTCACAGGAGAAGGATCATATTGTGCCCGAGACAGCAATATCCCCTTGGAGACAAGTCGGCTGGAGTACGATGTATTGAATCTCGACGCAATTTGAGTGTCCCATCGTCATTAGGAGGCCCTGAACGTTACAATTAACTATGATTTTTGCGTCCGATTCGAAAATCTAGACTCACAGGAGAACGACCATAAGGTGCCCGAGGCAGCAATAGACCCTTGGAGACAAGTCGGTTGGAGGACGATGTATTGGATCCCGACGCAAAATGAGTGTTCCATCGACATTAGGAGGCCCTGAATGTTACAATTAACTATCAGTTTTTCGTCGGATTCGAAAATCTAAACTCACAGGAGAACGACCATAAGGTGCCCGAGGCAGCAATAGACCGTTGGAGACAAGTCGGCTGGAGGCCGATGTATTGAATCTCGACGCAATTTGAGTGTTCCATCGTCATTACAAGGCCTTGAACCTTACAATTAACTATCAGTTTCGCGACGGATTCGAAAATCTACTCACAGGAGAAGTTCATACGGTGCTCGAGACAGCAATATACCCCTTGGAGGCAAATCGGCGGGAGGACGATGTATTGAATCTCGACGCAATTTGAATCTTCTATCGTCATTAGGAGGCGCTGAACGTTACAATTCCCTATCATTTTTGCGTCGGATTCGAAAATCTAGACTCACAGGAGAAAGATCATATTGTGCCCGAGACAGCAATATCCCCTTGGAGACAAGTCGGCTGGAAAACGATGTATTGAATCTCGACGCAATTTGAGTGTTCCATCGTCATTAGAAGGCCCTGAACGTTACAATTAACTATGATTTTTGCGTCCGATTCGAAAATCTAGACTCACAGGAGAACGACCATAAGGTGCCCCAGGCAGCAATAGACCCTTGGAGACAAGTCGGCTGGAGGCCGATGTATTGAATCTCGACGAAATTTGAGTGTTCCATCGGCATTAGGAGGCCCTGAACGTTAAAATTAACTATCATTTTTGCGTCGGATTCGATAATCTAAACTCACAGGAGAACGACCATAAGGTGCCCGAGGCAGCAATAGACCGTTGGAGACAAGTCGGCTGGAGGCCGATGTATTGAATCTCGACGCAATTTGAGTGTTCCATCGTCATTACAAGGCCTTGAACCTTACAATTAACTATCAGTTTCGCGTCGGATTGGAAAATCTACTCACAGGAGAAGTTCATACGGTGCTCGAGACAGCAATATACCCCTTGGAGGCAAATCGGCTGGAGGACGATGTATTGAATCTCGACGCAATTTGAATCTTCTATCGTCATTAGGAGGCGCTGAACGTTACAATTCACTATCATTTTTGCGTCGGATTCGAAAATCTAGACTCACAGGAGAAAGATCATATTGTGCCCGAGACAGCAATATCCCCTTGGAGACAAGTCGGCTGGAGGACGATGTATTGAATCTCGACGCAATTTGAGTGTTCCATTGTCATTAGAACGCCCTGAACGTTACAATTAACTATGATTTTTGCGTCCGATTCGAAAATCTAGACTCACAGGAGAACGACCAAAAGGTGCCCGAGGCAGCAATAGACCCTTGGAGACAAGTCGGCCTTTGGCCAATGTATTGAATCTCGACGCAATTTGAGTGTTCCATCGTCATTAGGAGGCCCTAAATGTTACAATTAACTATCAGTTTTTCGTCGGATTCGAAGAACTAGACTCACAGCAGACGAACCATTTGGTGCCCGAGGCAGCAATATCCCCTTGGAGACAAATCGGCTGGAGGACGATGTATTGAATCCCGACGCAATTTGAGTCTTCTATCGTCATTAGGAGGCGCTGAACGTTACAATTCACTATCATTTTTGCGTCGGATTCGAAAATCTAGACTCACAGGAGAATGATCATATTTTGCCCGAGACAGCAATATCCCCTTGGAGACAAGTCGGCTGGAGTACGATGTATTGAATCTCGACGCAATTTGAGTGTCCCATCGTCATTAGGAGGCCCTAAACGTTACAATTAACTATCATTTTTGCGTCGGATTCGATAATCTAAACTCACAGGGGAACGACTATACGGTGCCCGAGGCAGCTATTGACCCTTGGAGACAAGTCGGTTGGAGGACGATGTATTGGATCGGGACGCAAAATGAGTGTTCCATCGTCATTAGGAGGCCCTGAATGTTACAATTAACTACCAGTTTTTCGTCGGATTCGAAAATCTTAACTCACAGGAGAACGACCATAAGGTGCCCGAGGCAGCAATAGACCGTTGGAGACAAGTCGGCTGGAGGCCGATGTATTGAATTTCGACGCAATTTGGGTGTTCCATCGTCATTACAAGGCCCTGAACCTTACAATTAACTATCAGATCCGCGTCGGATTCGAAAATCTACTCACAGGAGAAGTTCATACGGTGCTCGAGACAGCAATATACCCCTTGGAGACAAATCGGCTGGAGGACGATGTATTGAATCTCGACGCAATTTGAGTCTTCTATCGTCATTAGGAGGCGCTGAACGTTACAATTCACTATCATTTTTGAGTCGGATTCGAAAATCTAGACTCACAGGAGAAAGATCATATTGTGCCCGAGACAGCAATATCCCCTTGGAGACAAGTCGGCTGGAGGACGATGTATTGAATCTCGACGCAATTTGAGAGTTCTATCGTCATCAGGAGGCGCTGAACGTTACTATTCACTATCATTTTTGCGTCGGATTCGAAAATCTAGACTCACAGGAGAAGGATCATATGGTGCCCGAGGCAGCAACAGACCCTAGGAGACAAGTCGGCTGGAGGCCGATGTATTGAATCTCGACGCAATTTGAGTGTTCCATCGTCATTAGGAGGTCCTAAACGTTACAATTAACTATAATTTTTGCGTCGGATTTGATAATCTAAACTCACAGGAGAACGACCATAAGGTGCCCGAGGCAGCATTAGGCCCTTGGAGACAAGTCGGCTGGAGGACGATGTATTGAATCTCGACGCAATTTGAGTGTCCCATCGTCTTTACAAGGCCCTAAAAGTTACGATTAACTATCATTTTTGCGTCGGATTCGATAATCTAAACTCAAAGCAGAACGACCATAAGGTGCCCGAGGCAGCAACAGACCCTTGGATTCGAAAATCTAAACTCACAGGAGAACGACCATAAGGTGCCAGAGGCAGCAACAGACCCTTTGAGACAAGTCGGCTGGAGGCCGATGTATTGAATCTCGACGCAATTTGAGTGTTCCATCGGCATTAGGAGGCCCTGAACGTTACAATTAACTATCATTTTTCTGTCGGATTCGATAATCTAAACTCACAGGAGAACGACCATAAGGTGCCCGAGGCAGCAACAGACCCCTGGTGACAAGTCGGCTGGAAGCCGATGTAATGAATCTCGACTCAATTTGAGTGTTCCATCGTCATTAGGAGGCCCTGAACCTTACAATTCACTATCATTTTTTCGTCGGATTCGAAAATCTAGACTTACAAGAGAACGACCATAAAGTGCCTGAGGCAGCATTAGACCCTTGGAGACAAGTCGGCTGGAGGACGATGTATTGGATCATGACGCAATTTGAGTGTTCCATCGTCACTAGGAGGCCCTGAATGTTACAATTAACTATCAGTTTTTTGTCGGATTCGAAAATCTAGACTCACAGCAGACGAACCATTTGGTGCCCGAGGCAGCAATATCCCCTTGGAGACAAATCGGCTGGAGGACGATGTATTGAATCCCGACGCATTTTGAGTGTTCCATCGGCATTAGGAGGCCCTGAACGTTAAAATTAACTATCATTTTTGCGTCGGATTCGATAATCTAAACTCACAGGAGAACGACCATAAGGTGCCCGAGGCAGCAACAGACCCTTGGAGACAAGTCGGCTGGAGGCCGATGTATTGAATCTCGACGCAATTTGAGTGTTCCATCGGCATTAGGAGGCCCTGAACGTTAAAATTAACTATCATTTTTGTGTCGGATTCGATAATATAAACTCACAGGAGAACGACCATAAGGTGCCCGAGGCAGCAACAGACCCTTGGAGACAAGTCGGCTGGAGGCCGATGTATTGAATCTCGACGCAATTTGAGTGTTCCATCGGCATTAGGAGGCCCTGAACGTTACAATTAACTATCATTTTAGCGTCGGATTCGATAACCTAAACTCACAGGAGAACGACCATAAGGTGCCCGAGGCAGCAATATCCCCTTGGAGACAAATCGGCTAGAGAACGATGTATTGAATCCCGATGCAATTTGAGTCTTCTATCGTCATTAGGAGGCGCTGAACGTTACAATTCACTATCATTTTTGCGTCGGAATCGAAAAACTAGACTCACAGGAGAAGGATCATATTGTGCCCGAGACAGCTATATCCCCTTGGAGACAAGTCGGCTGGAGGACGATGTATTGAATCTCGACGCAATTTGAGAGTTCCATCGTCATTAGGCGGCCCTGAACGTTACAATTAACTATCATTTTGGCGTCGAATTCGTAAATCTAGACTTACAAGAGAACGACCATAAAGTGCTCGAGGCAGCATTAGACCCTTGGAGACAAGTCGGCTGGAGGACGATGTATTGGATCGCGACGCAATTTGAGTGTTCCATCGTCATTAGGAAGCCCTGAATGTTACAATTAACTATCAGTTTTTCGTCGGATTCGAAAATCTAAACTCACAGGAGAACGACTATAAGGTGCCCGAGGCAACAATAGACCGTTGGAGACAAGTCGGCTGGAGGCCGATGTATTGAATCTCGACGCAATTTGAGTGTTCCATCGTCATTACAAGGCCCTGAACCTTACAATTAACTATCAGTTTCGCGGCGGATTCGAAAATCTACTCACAGGAGAAGTTCATACGGTGCTCGAGACAGCAATATACCCCTTGGAGTCAAATCGGCTGGAGGACGATGTATTGAATCTCGACGCAATTTGAATCTTCTATCGTCATTAGGAGGCGCTGAACGTTACAATTCACTATCATTTTTGCGTCGGATACGAAAATCTAGACTCACAGGAGAAGGATCATATTGTGCCCGAGACAGCAATATCCCCTTGGAGACAAGTCGGCTGGAGGACGATGTATTGATTCTCGACGCAATTTGAGTGTTCTATCGTCATTAGAAGGCCCTGAACGTTACAATTCACTATCATTTTTGCGTCGGATTCGAAAATCTAGACTCACAGGAGAAGGATCATATTGTGCCCGAGACAGCAATATCCCCTTGGAGACAAGTCGGCTGGAGGCCGATGTATTGAATCTCGACGCAATTTGAGTGTTCCATCGGCATTAGGAGGCCCTGAACGTTAAAATTAACTATCATTTTTGCGTCGGATTCGATAATCTAAACTCACAGGAGAACGACCATAAGGTGCCCGAGGCAGCAACAGACCCTAGGAGACAAGTCGGCTGGAGGACGATGTATTGAATCTCGACGCAATTTGAGAGTTCTATCGTCATCAGGAGGCGCTGAACGTTACAATTCACTATCATTTTTGAGTCGGATTCGAAAATCTAGACTCACAGGAGAAAGATCATATTGTGCCCGAGACAGCAATATCCCCTTGGAGACAAGTCGGCTGGAGGACGATGTATTGAATCTCGACGCAATTTGAGTGTCCCATCGTCATTAGGAGGAACTAAACGTTACAATTAACTGTCATTTATGCATCGGATTCGAAAATCTACTCACAGGAGAAGTTCATACGGTGCTCGAGACAGCAATATCCCTTTGGAGACAATTCCGCTTGAGGCCAATGTATTGAATCTCGACGCAATTTGAGAGTTCCTTCGGCATTAGGAGGCCATGAACGTTACAATTAACTATCATTTTTGTGTCGGATTCGAAAATCTGGACTTACAAGAGAACGACCATAAGGTGCCCGAGGCAGCATTAGACCCTTGGGGACAAGTCGGGTGGAGGACGATGTATTGAATCTCGACGCAATTTGAGAGTTCTATCGTCATCAGGAGGCGCTGAACGTTACTATTCACTATCATTTTTGCGTCGGATTCGAAAATCTAGACTCACAGGAGAAGGATCAAGACTCACAGGAGAACGACCATAAGGTGCCCGAGGCAGCAACAGACCCTTGGAGACAAGTCGGCTGGAGGCCGATGTATTGAATCTCGACGCAATATGAGTGTTCCATCGTCATTAGGAGGCCCTAAACGTTACAATTAACTATAATTTTTGCGTCGGATTCGATAATCTAAACTCACAGGAGAACGACCATTAGGTGCCCGAGGCAGCAATAGACCCTTGGAGACAAGTCGGCTGGAGGCCGATGTATTGAATCTCGATGCAATTTGAGTGTTCCATCGTCATTACAAGGCCCTGAACGTTACAATTAACTATCATTTTTGCGTCGGATTCGAAAATCTAGAATCACAGGAGAACGACCATAAGGTGCCCGAGGCAGCAATAGACCCTTGGAGACTAGTCGGCTGGAGGCCGATGTATTGAATCTCGACGCAATTTGAGTCTTCTATCGTCATTAGGAGGCGCTGAACGTTACAATTCACTATCATTTTTGCGTCGGATTCGAAAATCTAGACTCACAGGAGAAGGACCATGTTGTGCTCGAGGCAGCGATATCCCCTTGGAGACAAGTCGGCTGGAGGCCGATGTACTGAATCTCGACGCAATTTGAGTGTTCCATCGTCATTAGAAGGCCCGGAACGTTACAATTAACTATCATTTTTGCGTCGGATACGAAAATCTAGACTCACAGGATAACGACCTAAAAGTGCCCGAGGCAGCATTAGACCGTTGTATACAAGTCGGCTGGAGGACGATGTATTGGATCGCGACGCAATTTGAGTGTTCCATCGTCATTAGGAGGCCCTGAATGTTACAATTAACTATCAATTTTTCGTCGGATTCGAAAATCTAGACTCACAGCAGACGAACCATTTGGTGCCCGAGGCAGCAATATCCCCTTGGAGACAAATCGGCTGGAGGACGATGTATTGAATCCCGACGCAATTTGAGTCTTCTATCGTCATTAGGAGGCGCTGAACGTTACAATTCACTATCATTTTTGCGTCGGATTCGAAAATCTAGACTCACAGGAGAAGGATCATATTGAGCCCGAGACAGCAATATCCCCTTGGAGACAAGTCGGCTGGAGGACGATGTATTGAATCTCGACGCAATTTGAGTGTCCCATCGTCATTAGGAGGCACTAAACGTTACAATTAACTATCATTTTTGCGTCGGATTCGATAATCTAAACTCACAGGGGAACGACCATACGGTGCCCGTGGCAACTATTGACTCTTGGAGACAAGTCGGTTGGAGGACGATGTATTGGATCGCGACGCAAAATGAGTGTTCCATCGTCATTAGGAGGCCCTGAATGTTACAATTAACTATCAGTTTTTCGTCGGATTCGAAAATCTAAACTCACACGAGAACGACCATAAGGTGCCCGAGGCAGCAATAGACCGTTGGAGACAAGTCGGCTGGAGGCCGATGTATTGAATCTCGACGCAATTTGAGTGTTCCATCGTCATTACAAGGCCCTGAACCTTTCAATTAACTATCAGTTTCGCGTCGGATTCGATAATCTAAACTCACAGGGGAACGACCATACGGTGCCCGAGGCAGCTATTGACCCTTGGAGACAAGTCGGTTGGAGGACGATGTATTGGATCGCGACGCAAAATGAGTGTTCCATCGTCATTAGGAGGCCATGAACGTTACAATTAACTATCATTTTTGCGTCGGATTCGAAAATCTAGACTTACAAGAGAACGATCATAAGGTGCCCGAGGCAGCATTAGACCCTAGGAGACAAGTCGGTTGGAGGACGATGTATTGAATCTCGACGCAATTTGAGAGTTCTATCGTCATCAGGAGGCGCTGAACGTTACTATTCACTATCACTTTTGCGTCGGATTCGAAAATCTAGACTCACAGGAGAAGGATCATATGGTGCCCGAGGCAGCAACAGACCCTTGGAGAGAAGTCGGCTGGAGGCCGATGTATTGAATCTCGACGCAATTTGAGTGTTCCATCGTCATTAGGAGGCCCTAAACGTTACAATTAACTATAATTTTTGCGTCGGATTCGATAATCTAAACTCACAGGAGAACGACCATAAGGTGCGCGAGGCAGCATTAGACCCTTGGAGACAAGTCGGCTGGAGGCCGATGTATTGAATCTCGACGCAATTTGAGTGTTCCATCGTCATTACAAGGCCCTGAACGTTACAATTAACTATCATTTTTGCGTCGGATTCGATAATCTAAACTCACAGGGGAACGACCATACGGTGCCCGAGGCAGCTATTGACCCTTGGAGACAAGTCGGTTGGAGGACGATGTATTGGATCGCGACGCAAAATGAGTGTTCCATCGTCATTAGGAGGCCCTGACTGTTACAATTAACTATCAGTTTTTCGTCGGATTCGAAAATCTAAACTCACAGGAGAACGACCATAAGGTGCCCGAGGCAGCAATAGACCGTTGGAGACAAGTCGGCTGGAGGCCGATGTATTGAATCTCGACGCAATTTGAGTGTTCCATCGTCATTACAAGGCCCTGAACCTTACAATTAACTATCAGTTTCGCGTCCGATTCGAAAATCTACTCACAGGAGAAGTTCATACGGTGCTCGAGACAGCAATATCCCCTTGGAGACAATTCCGCTTGAGGCCGATGTATTGAATCTCGACTCAATTTGAGAGTTCCTTCGGCATTAGGAGGCCATGAACGTTACAATTAACTATCATTTTTGCGTCGGATTCGAAAATCTAGACTTACAAGAGAACGACCATAAGGTGCCCGAGGCAGCATTAGACCCTTGGAGACAAGTCGGCTGGAGGACGATGAATTGAATCTCGACGCAATTTGAGAGTTCTATCGTCATCAGGAGGCGCTGAACGTTACTATTCACTATCATTTTTGCGTCGGATTCGAAAATCTAGACTCACAGGAGAAGGATCATATGGTGCCCGAGGCAGCAACAGACCCTTGGAGACAAGTCGGCTGGAGGCCGATGTATTGAATCTCGACGCAATTTGAGTGTTCCATTGTCATTAGGAGGCCCTAAACGTTACAATTAACTATAATTTTTGCGTCGGATTCGATAATCTAAACTCACAGGAGAACGACCATAAGGTGCCCGAGGCAGCATTAGACTCTTGGAGACAAGTCGGCTGGAGGACGATGTATTGAATCTCGACGCAATTTGAGTGTCCCATCGTCATTACAAGGCCCTAAACGTTATAATTAACTATCATTTTTGCGTCGGATTCGATAATCTAAACTCACCGGAGAACGACCATAAGGTGCCCGAGGCAGCAACAGACCCTTGGAGACAAGTCGGCGGGAGGCCGATGTATTGAATCTCGACGCAATTTGAGTGTTCCATCGTCATTACAAGGCCCTGAACGTTACAATTAACTATCATTTTTGCGTCGGATTCGAAAATCTAGACTCACAGGAGAACGACCATAAGGTGCCCGAGGCAGCTATAGACCCTTGGAGACAAGTCGGCTGGAGGCCGATGTATTGAATCTCGACGCAATTTGAGTGTTCCATCGGCATTAGGAGGCCCTGAACGTTATAATTAACTATCATTTTTGCGTCGGATTCGATAATCTAAACTCACAGGAGAACGACCTTTAGGTGCCCGAGGCAGCAATAGACCCTTGGAGACAAGTCGGCTAGAGGCCGATGTATTGAATCTCGACGCAATTTGAGTGTTCCATCGTCATTACAAGGCCCTGAACGTTACAATTAACTATCATTTTTGCTTCGGATTCGAAAATCTAGACTCACAGGAGAACGACCATAAGGTGCCCGAGGCAGCAATAGACCCTAGGAGACTAGTCGGCTGGAGGACGATGTATTGAATCTCGACGCAATTTGAGTCTTCTATCGTCATTAGGAGGCGCTTACGTTACAGTTCACTATCATTTTTGCGTCGGATTCGAAAATCTAGACTCACAGGAGAAGGACCATGTGGTGCTCGAGGCAGCGATATCCCCTTGGAGACAAGTCGGCTGGAGGCCGATGTATTGACTCTCGACGCAATTTGAGTGTTCCATCGTCATTACAAGGCCCTGAACCTTACAATTAACTATCAGTTTCGCGTCGGATTCAAAAATCTACTCACAGGAGAAGTTCATACGGTGCTCGAGACAGCAATATACACCTTGGAGACAAATCGGCTGGAGGACGATGTATTGAATCTCGACGCAATTTGAGTCTTCTATCGTCATTAGGAGGCGCTTACGTTACAGTTCACTATCATTTATGCATCGGATTCGAAAATCTACTCACAGGAGAAGTTCATACGGTGCTCGAGACAGCAATATCCCCTTGGAGACAATTCCGCTTGAGGCCGATGTATTGAATCTCGACGCAATTTGAGAGTTCCTTCGGCATTAGGAGGCCATGAACGTTACAATTAACTATCATTTTTGCGTGGGATTCGAAAATCTATACTTACAAGAGAACGACCATAAGGTCCCCGAGGCAGCATTAGACCCTTGGAGACAAGTCGGCTGGAGGACGATGTATTGAATCTCGACGCAATTTGAGAGTTCTATCGTCATCAGGAGGCGCTGAACGTTACTATTCACTATCATTTTTGCGTCGGATTCAGAAATCTAGACTCACAGGAGAAGGATCATATGGTGCCCGAGGCAGCAACAGACCCTTGGAGACAAGTCGGCTGGAGGCCGATGTATTGAATCTCGACGCAATTTGAGTGCTCCATCGTCATTAGGAGGCCCTAAACGTTACAATTAACTATAATTTTTGCGTCGGATTCGATAATCTAAACTCACAGGAGAACGACCATAAGGTGCCCGAGGCAGCATTAGACCCTTGGAGACAAGTCGGCTGGAGGACGATGTATTGAATCTCGACGCAATTTGAGTGTTCCATCGTCATAACAAGGCCCTGAACGTTACAATTAACTATCATTTTTGCGTCGGATTCGATAATCTAAACTCACAGGGGAACGACCATACGGTGCCCGAGGCAGCTATTGACCCTTGGAGACAAGTCGGTTGGAGGACGATGTATTGGATCGCGACGCAAAATGAGTGTTCCATCGTCATTAGGAGGCCCTGAATGTTACAATTAACTATCAGTTTTTCGTCGTATCGAAAATCTAAACTCACAGGAGAACGACCATAAGGTGCCCGAGGCAGCAATAGACCGTTGGAGACAAGTCGGCTGGAGGCCGATGTATTGAATCTCGACGCAATTTGAGTGTTCCATAGTCATTACAAGGCCCTGAACCTTACAATTAACAATCAGTTTCGCGTCGGATTCGAAAATCTACTCACAGGAGAAGTTCATACGGTGCTCGAGTCAGCAATATACCCCTTGGAGACAAATCGGCTGGAGGACGATGTATTGAATCTCGACGCAATTTGAGTCTTCTATCGTCATTAGGAGGCGCTGAACGTTACAATTCACTATCATTTTTGAGTCGGATTCGAAAATCTAGACTCAGAGGAGAAAGATCATATTGTGCCCGAGACAGCAATATCCCCTTGGAGACAAGTCGGCTAGAGGACGATGTATTGAATCTCGACGCAATTTGAGTGTCCCATCGTCATTAGGAGGAACTAAACGTTACAATTAACTATCATTTATGCATCGGATTCGAAAATCTACTCACAGGAGAAGTTCATACGGTGCTCGAGACAGCAATATCCCCTTGGAGACAATTCCGCTTGAGGCCGAAGTATTGAATCTCGACGCAATTTGAGAGTTCCTTCGGCATTAGGAGGCCATGAACGTTACAATTAACTATCATTTTTGCGTCGGATTCGAAAATCTAGACTTACAAGAGAACGACCATATGGTGCCCGAGGCAGCATTAGACCCTTGGAGACAAGTCGGCTGGAGGACGATGTATTGAATCTCGACGCAATTTGAGAGTTCTATCGTCATCAGGAGGCGCTGAACGTTACTATTCACTATCATTTTTGAGTCGGATTCGAAAATCTAGACTCAGAGGAGAAAGATCATATTGTGCCCGAGACAGCAATATCCCCTTGGAGACAAGTCGGCTGGAGGACGATGTATTGAATCTCGACGCAATTTGAGTGTCCCATCGTCATTAGGAGGAACTAAACGTTACAATTAACTATCATTTATGCATCGGATTCGAAAATCTACTCACAGGAGAACTTCATACGGTGCTCGAGACAGCAATATCCCCTTTTAGACAATTCCGCTTGAGGCCGATGTATTGAATCTCGACTCAATTTGAGAGTTCCTTCGGCATTAGGAGGCCATGAACGTTACAATTAACTATCATTTTTGCGTCGGATTCGAAAATCTAGACTTACAAGAGAACGACCATAAGGTGCCCGAGGCAGCATTAGACCCTTGGAGACAAGTCGGCTGGAGGACGATGAATTGAATCTCGACGCAATTTGAGAGTTCTATCGTCATCAGGAGGCGCTGAACGTTACTATTCACTATCATTTTTGCGTCGGATTCGAAAATCTAGACTCACAGGAGAAGGATCATATGGTGCCCGAGGCAGCAACAGACCCTTGGAGACAAGTCTGCTGGAGGCCGATGTATTGAATCTCGACGCAATTTGAGTGTTCCATTGTCATTAGGAGGCCCTAAACGTTACAATTAACTATAATTTTTGCGTCGGATTCGATAATCTAAACTCACAGGAGAACGACCATAAGGTGCCCGAGGCAGCATTAGACTCTTGGAGACAAGTCGGCTGGAGGACGATGTATTGAATCTCGACGCAATTTGAGTGTTCCATCGTCATTACAAGGCCCTGAACGTTACAATTAACTATCATTTTTGCGTCGGATTCGAAAATCTAGACTCACAGGAGAACGACCATAAGGTGCCCGAGGCAGCTATAGACCCTTGGAGACAAGTCGGCTGGAGGCCGATGTATTGAATCTCGACGCAATTTGAGTGTTCCATCGGCATTAGGAGGCCCTGAACGTTATAATTAACTATCATTTTTGCGTCGGATTCGATAATCTAAACTCACAGGAGAACGACCTTTAGGTGCCCGAGGCAGCAATAGACCCTTGGAGACAAGTCGGCTGGAGGCCGATGTATTGAATCTCGACGCAATTTGAGTGTTCCATCGTCATTACAAGGCCCTGAACGTTACAATTAACTATCATTTTTGCTTCGGATTCGAAAATCTAGACTCACAGGAGAACGACCATAAGGTGCCCGAGGCAGCAATAGACCCTAGGAGACTAGTCGGCTGGAGGACGATGTATTGAATCTCGACGCAATTTGAGTCTTCTATCGTCATTAGGAGGCGCTTACGTTACAGTTCACTATCATTTTTGCGTCGGATTCGAAAATCTAGACTCACAGGAGAAGGACCATGTGGTGCTCGAGGCAGCGATATCCCCTTGGAGACAAGTCGGCTGGAGGCCGATGTATTGACTCTCGACGCAATTTGAGTGTTCCATCGTCATTACAAGGCCCTGAACCTTACAATTAACTATCAGTTTCGCGTCGGATTCAAAAATCTACTCACAGGAGAAGTTCATACGGTGCTCGAGACAGCAATATACACCTTGGAGACAAATCGGCTGGAGGACGATGTATTGAATCTCGACGCAATTTGAGTCTTCTATCGTCATTAGGAGGCGCTGAACGTTACAATTCACTATCATTTTTGAGTCGGATTCGAAAATCTAGACTCACAGGAGAAAGATCATATTGTGACCGAGAAAGCAATATCCCCTTGGAGACAAGTCGGCTGGAGGACGATGTATTGAATCTCGACGCAATTTGAGTGTCGCATCGGCATTAGGAGGAACTAAACGTTACAATTAACTATCATTTATGCATCGGATTCGAAAATCTACTCACAGGAGAAGTTCATACGGTGCTCGAGACAGCAATATCCCCTTGGAGACAATTCCGCTTGAGGCCGATGTATTGAATCTCGACGCAATTTGAGAGTTCCTTCGGCATTAGGAGGCCATGAACGTTACAATTAACTATCATTTTTGCGTGGGATTCGAAAATCTAGACTTACAAGAGAACGACCATAAGGTCCCCGAGGCAGCATTAGACCCTTGGAGACAAGTCGGCTGGAGGACGATGTATTGAATCTCGACGCAATTTGAGAGTTCTATCGTCATCAGGAGGCGCTGAACGTTACTATTCACTATCATTTTTGCGTCGGATTCAGAAATCTAGACTCACAGGAGAAGGATCATATGGTGCCCGAGGCAGCAACAGACCCTTGGAGACAAGTCGGCTGGAGGCCGATGTATTGAATCTCGACGCAATTTGAGTGCTCCATCGTCATTAGGAGGCCCTAAACGTTACAATTAACTATAATTTTTGCGTCGGATTCGATAATCTAAACTCACAGGAGAACGACCATAAGGTGCCCGAGGCAGCATTAGACCCTTGGAGACAAGTCGGCTGGAGGACGATGTATTGAATCTCGACGCAATTTGAGTGTTCCATCGTCATAACAAGGCCCTGAACGTTACAATTAACTATCATTTTTGCGTCGGATTCGATAATCTAAACTCACAGGGGAACGACCATACGGTGCCCGAGGCAGCTATTGACCCTTGGAGACAAGTCGGTTGGAGGACGATGTATTGGATCGCGACGCAAAATGAGTGTTCCATCGTCATTAGGAGGCCCTGAATGTTACAATTAACTATCAGTTTTTCGTCGGATCGAAAATCTAAACTCACAGGAGAACGACCATAAGGTGCCCGAGGCAGCAATAGACCGTTGGAGACAAGTCGGCTGGAGGCCGATGTATTGAATCTCGACGCAATTTGAGTGTTCCATAGTCATTACAAGGCCCTGAACCTTACAATTAACAATCAGTTTCGCGTCGGATTCGAAAATCTACTCACAGGAGAAGTTCATACGGTGCTCGAGTCAGCAATATACCCCTTGGAGACAAATCGGCTGGAGGACGATGTATTGAATCTCGACGCAATTTGAGTCTTCTATCGTCATTAGGAGGCGCTGAACGTTACAATTCACTATCATTTTTGAGTCGGATTCGAAAATCTAGACTCAGAGGAGAAAGATCATATTGTGCCCGAGACAGCAATATCCCCTTGGAGACAATTCCGCTTGAGGCCGAAGTATTGAATCTCGACGCAATTTGAGAGTTCCTTCGGCATTAGGAGGCCATGAACGTTACAATTAACTATCATTTTTGCGTCGGATTCGAAAATCTAGACTTACAAGAGAACGACCATATGGTGCCCGAGGCAGCATTAGACCCTTGGAGACAAGTCGGCTGGAGGACGATGTATTGAATCTCGACGCAATTTGAGAGTTCTATCGTCATCAGGAGGCGCTGAACGTTACTATTCACTATCATTTTTGAGTCGGATTCGAAAATCTAGACTCAGAGGAGAAAGATCATATTGTGCCCGAGACAGCAATATCCCCTTGGAGACAAGTCGGCTGGAGGACGATGTATTGAATCTCGACGCAATTTGAGTGTCCCATCGTCATTAGGAGGAACTAAACGTTACAATTAACTATCATTTATGCATCGGATTCGAAAATCTACTCTCAGGAGAACTTCATACGGTGCTCGAGACAGCAATATCCCCTTTTAGACAATTCCGCTTGAGGCCGATGTATTGAATCTCGACGCAATTTGAGAGTTCCTTCGGCATTAGGAGGCCATGAACGTTACAATTAACTATAATTTTTGCGTCGGATTCGATAATCTAAACTCACAGGAGAACGACCATAAGGTGCCCGAGGCAGCATTAGACCCTTGGAGACAAGTCGGCTGGAGGACGATGTATTGAATCTCGACGCCCTGAACGTTACAATTAACTATCATTTTTGCGTCGGATTCGATAATCTAAACTCACAGGGGAACGACCATACGGTGCCCGAGGCAGCTATTGACCCTTGGAGACAAGTCGGTTGGAGGACGATGTATTGGATCGCGACGCAAAAAGAGTGTTCCATCGTCATTAGGAGGCCCTGAATGTTACAATTAACTATCAGTTTTTCGTCGGATTCGAAAATCTAAACTCACAGGAGAACGACCATAAGGTGCCCGAGGCAGCAATAGACCGTTGGAGACAAGTCGGCTGGAGGCCGATGTATTGAATCTCGACGCAATTTGAGTGTTCCATCGTCATTAGGAGGAACTAAACGTTACAATTAACTATCATTTATGCATCGGATTCGAAAATCTACTCACAGGAGAAGTTCATACGGTGCTCGAGACAGCAATATCCCCTTGGAGACAATTCCGCTTGAGGCCGATGTATTGAATCTCGACGCAATTTGAGTGTCCCATCGTCATTAGGAGGAACTTAACGTTACAATTAACTATCATTTATGCATCGGATGCGAAAATCTACTCACAGGAGAAGTTCATACGGTGCTCGAGACAGCAATATCCCCTTGGAGACAATTCCGCTTGAGGCCGACGTATTGAATCTAGACGCAATTTGAGAGTTCTATCGTCATCAGGAGGCGCTGAACGTTACTATTCACTATCATTTTTGCGTCGGAATCGAAAATCTAGACTCACAGGAGAAGGATCATATGGTGCCCGAGGCAGCAACAGACCCTTGGAGACAAGACGGCTGGAGGCCGATGTATTGAATCTCGACGCAATTTGAGTGTTCCATCGTCATTAGGAGGCCCTAAACGTTACAATTAACTATAATTTTTGCGTCGGATAAGATAATCTAAACTCACAGGAGATCGACCATAAGGTGCCCGAGGCAGCATTAGACCCTTGGAGAAAAGTCGGCTGGAGGCCGATGTATTGAATCTCGACGCAATTTGAGTGTTCCATCGTCATTACAAGGCCCTGAACGTTACAATTAACTATCATTTTTGCGTCGGATTCGAAAATCTAGACTCACAGGAGAACGACCATAAGGTGCCCGAGGCAGCAATAGACCCTTGGAGACTAGTCGGCTGGAGGCCGATGTATTGAATCTCGACGCAATTTGAGTCTTCTATCGTCATTAGGAGGCGCTGAACGTTACAATTCACTATCATTTTTGCGTCGGATTCGAAAATCTAGACTCACAGGAGAAGGACCATGTGGTGCTCGAGGCAGCGATATCCCCTTGGAGACAAGTCGGCTGGAGGCCGATGTATTGAATCTCGACGCAATTTGAGTGTTCCATCGTCATTAGAAGGCCCGGAACGTTACAATTAACTATCATTTTTGCGTCGGATACGAAAATACGAAAATCTAGACTCACAGGATAACGACCTTAAAGTGCCCGAGGCAGCATTAGACCCTTGTAGACAAGTCGGCTGGAGGACGATGTATTGGATCGCGACGTAATTTGAGTGTTCCATCGTGATTAGGAGGCCCTGAATGTTACAATTAACTATCAGTTTTTCGTCGGATTCGAAAATCTATACTCACAGGAGAACGACCATAAGGTGCCCGAGGCAGCAATAGACCGTTGGAGACAAGTCGGCTGGAGGCCGATGTATTGAATCTCGACGCAATTTGAGTGTTCCATCGTCATTACAATGCCCTGAACCTTACAATTAACTATCAGTTTCGCGTCGGATTCGAAAATCTACTCACAGGAGAAGTTCATACGGTGCTCGAGACAGCAATATCCCCTTGGAGACAATTCCGCTTGAGGCCGATATATTGAATCTCGACGCAATTTGAGAGTTCCTTCGGCATTAGGAGGCCATGAACGTTACAATTAACTATCATTTTTGCGTGGGATTCGAAAATCTAGACTTACAAGAGAACGACCATAAGGTGCTCGAGGCAGCATTAGACCCTCGGAGACAAATCGGCTGGAGGACAATGTATTGAATCTCGACGCAATTTGAGAGTTCTATCGTCATCAGGAGGCGCTGAACGTTACTATTCACTATCATTTTTGCGTCGGATTCGAAAATCTAGACTCACAGGAGAAGGATCATATGGTGCCCGAGGCAGCAACAGACCCTTGGAGACAAGTCGGCTGGAGGCCGATGTATTGAATCTCGACGCAATTTGAGTGTTCCATCGTCATCAGGAGGCCCTAAACGTTACAATTAACTATAATTTTTGCGTCGGATTCGATAACCTAAACTCACAGGAGAACGACCATAAGGTGCCCGAGGCAGCATTAGACCCTTGGAGACAAGTCGGCTGGAGGCCGATGTATTGAATCTCGACGCAATTTGAGTGTTCCATCGTCATTACAAGGCCCTGAACGTTTCAATTAACTATCATTTTTGCGTCGGATTCGATAATCTAAACTCACAGGGGAACGACCATACGGTGCCCGAGGCAGCTATTGACCCTTGGAGACAAGTCGGTTGGAGGACGATGTATTGGATCGCGACGCAAAATGAGTGTTCCATCGTCATTAGGAGGCCCTGAATGTTACAATTAACTATCAGTTTTTCGTCGGATTCGAAAATCTAGACTCACAGGAGAAGGATCATATGGTGCCCGAGGCAGCAACAGACCGTTATAGACAAGTCGGCGGGAGGCCAATGTATTGAATCTCGACGCAATTTGGGTGTTCCATCGTCATTACAAGGCCCTGAACGTTACAATTAACTATCATTTTTGCGTCGGATTCGAAAATCTAGACTCACAGGAGAACGACCATAAGGTGCCCGAGGCAGCTATAGACCCTTGGAGACAAGTCGGCTGGAGGCCGATGTATTGAATCTCGACGGAATTTGAGTGTTCCATCGGCATTAGGAGGCCCTGAACGTTATAATTAACTATCATTTTTGCGTCGGATTCGATAATCTAAACTCACAGGAGAACGACCTTTAGGTGCCCGAGGCAGCAATAGACCCTTGGAGACAAGTCGGCTGGAGGCCGATGTATTGAATCTCGACGCAATTTGAGTGTTCCATCGTCATTACAAGGCCCTGAACGTTACAATTAACTATCATTTTTGCGTCGGATTCGAAAATCTTCTCACAGGAGAAGTTCATACGGTGCTCGAGACAGCAATATACCCCTTGGAGACAAATCAGCTGGAGGACGATGTATTGAATCTCGACGCAATTTGAGTCTTCTATCGTCATTAGGAGGCGCTGAACGTTACAATTCACTATCATTTTTGAGTCGGAATCGAAAATCTAGACTCACAGGAGAAAGATCATATTGTGCCCGAGACAGCAATATCCCCTTGGAGACAAGTCGGCTGGAGGACGATGTATTGAATCTCGACGCAATTTGAGTGTCCCATCGTCATTAGGAGGAACAAAACGTTACAATTAACTATCATTTATTCATCGGATTCGAAAATCTACTCACAGGTGAAGTTCATACGGTGCTCGAGACAGCAATATCCCCTTGGAGACAATTCCGCTTGACGCCGATGTATTGAATCTCGACGCAATTTGAGAGTTCCTTCGGCATTAGGAGGCCATGAACGTTACAATTAACTATCAATTTTGCGTCGGATTCGAAAATCTAGACTTACAAGAGATCGACCATAAGGTGCCCGAGGCAGCATTAGAGCCTTGGAGACAAGTCGGCTGGAGGCCGATGTATTGAATCTCGACGCAATTTGAGTGTTCCATCGTCATTACAAGGCCCTGAACCTTACAATTAACTATCAGTTTCGCGTCGGATTCGAAAATCTACTCACAGGAGAAGTTCATACGGTGCTCGAGACAGCAATATCCCCTTGGAGACAATTCCGCTTGAGGCCGATGTATTGAATCTCGACGCAATTTGAGTGTTCCTTCGGCATTAGGAGGCCATGAACGTTACAATTAACTATCATTTTTGCGTCGGATTCGAAAATCTAGACTTACAAGAGAACGACCATAAGGTGCCCGAGGCAGCATTAGACCCTCGGAGACAAGTCGGCTGGAGGACGATGTATTGAATCTCGACGCAATTTGAGAGTTCTATCGTCATCAGGAGGCGCTGAACGTTACTATTCACTATCATTTTTGCGTCGGAATCGAAAATCTAGACTCACAGGAGAAGGATCATATGGTGCCCGAGGCAGCAACGGACCCTTGGAGACAAGACGGCTGGAGGCCGATGTATTGAATCTCGACGCAATTTGGGTGTTCCATCGTCATTACAAGGCCCTGAACGTTACAATTAACTATCATTTTTGCGTCGGATTCGAAAATCTAGACTCACAGGAGAACGACCATAAGGTGCCCGAGGCAGCTATAGACCCTTGGAGACAAGTCGGCTGGAGGCCGATGTATTGAATCTCGACGGAATTTGAGTGTTCCATCGGCATTAGGAGGCCCTGAACGTTATAATTAACTATCATTTTTGCGTCGGATTCGATAATCTAAACTCACAGGAGAACGACCTTTAGGTGCCCGAGGCAGCAATAGACCCTTGGAGACAAGTCGGCTGGAGGCCGATGTATTGATTCTCGACGCAATTTGAGTGTTCCATCGTCATTACAAGGCCCTGAACGTTACAATTAACTATCATTTTTGCGTCGGATTCGAAAATCTAGACTCACAGGAGAACGACCATAAGGTGCCCGAGGCAGCAATAGACCCTTGGAGACTAGTCGGCTGGAGGCCGATGTATTGAATCTCGACGCAATTTGAGTCTTCTATCGTCATTAGGAGGCGCTGAACGTTACAATTCACTATCATTTTTGCGTCGGATTCGAAAATCTAGACTCACAGGAGAAGGACCATGTGGTGCTCGAGGCAGCGATATCCCCTTGGAGACAAGTCGGCTGGAGGCCGATGTATTGAATCTCGACGCAATTTGAGTGTTCCATCGTCATTAGAAGGCCCGGAACGTTACAATTAACTATCATTTTTGCGTCGGATACGAAAATACGAAAATCTAGACTCACAGGATAACGACCTTAAAGTGCCCGAGGCAGCATTAGACCCTTGTAGACAAGTCGGCTGGAGGACGATGTATTGGATCGCGACGCAATTTGAGTGTTCCATCGTCGTTAGGAGGCCCTGAATGTTACAATTAACTATCAGTTTTTCGTCGGATTCGAAAATCTAAACTCACAGGAGAACGACCATAAGGTGCCCGAGGCAGCAATAGACCGTTGGAGACAAGTTGGCTGGAGGCCGATGTATTGAATCTCGACGCAATTTGAGTGTTCCATCGTCATTACAATGCCCTGAACCTTACAATTAACTATCAGTTTCGCGTCGGATTCGAAAATCTACTCACAGGAGAAGTTCATACGGTGCTCGAGACAGCAATATCCCCTTGGAGACAATTCCGCTTGAGGCCGATGTATTGAATCTCGACGCAATTTGAGAGTTCCTTCGGCATTAGGAGGCCATGAACGTTACAATTAACTATCATTTTTGCGTGGGATTCGAAAATCTAGACTTACAAGAGAACGACCACAAGGTGCTCGAGGCAGCATTAGACCCTCGGAGACAAATCGGCTGGAGGACAATGTATTGAATCTCGACGCAATTTGAGAGTTCTATCGTCATCAGGAGGCGCTGAACGTTACTATTCACTATCATTTTTGCGTCGGATTCGAAAAACTAGACTCACAGGAGAAGGATCATATGGTGCCCGAGGCAGCAACAGACCCTTGGAGACAAGTCGGCTGGAGGCCGATGTATTGAATCTCGACGCAATTTGAGTGTTCCATCGTCATCAGGAGGCCCTAAACGTTACAATTAACTATAATTTTTGCGTCGGATTCGATAATCTAAACTCACAGGAGAACGACCATAAGGTGCCCGAGGCAGCATTAGACCCTTGGAGACAAGTCGGCTGGAGGCCGATGTATTGAATCTCGACGCAATTTGAGTGTTCCATCGTCATTACAAGGCCCTGAACGTTACAATTAACTATCATTTTTGCGTCGGATTCGATAATCTAAACTCACAGGGGAACGACCATACGGTGCCCGAGGCAGCTATTGACCCTTGGAGACAAGTCGGTTGGAGGACGATGTATTGGATCGCGACGCAAAATGAGTGTTCCATCGTCATTAGGAGGCCCTGAATGTTACAATTAACTATCAGTTTTTCGTCGGATTCGAAAATCTAAACTCACAGGTGAACGACCATAAGGTGCCCGAGGCAGCAATAGACCGTTGGAGACAAGTCGGCTGGAGGCCGATGTATTGAATCTCGACGCAATTTGAGTGTTCCATCGTCATTACAAGGCCCTGAACCTTACAATTAACTATCAGTTTCGCGTCGGATTCGAAAATCTACTCACAGGAGAAGTTCATACGGTGCTCGAGACAGCAATATACCCCTTGGAGACATATCAGCTGGAGGACGATGTATTGAATCTCGACGCAATTTGAGTCTTCTATCGTCATTAGGAGGCGCTGAACGTTACAATTCACTATCATTTTTGAGTCGGAATCGAAAATCTAGACTCACAGGAGAAAGATCATATTGTGCCCGAGACAGCAATATCCCCTTGGAGACAAGTCGGCTGGAGGACGATGTATTGAATCTCGACGCAATTTGAGTGTCCCATCGTCATTAGGAGGAACAAAACGTTACAATTAACTATCATTTATTCATCGGATTCGAAAATCTACTCACAGGTGAAGTTCATACGGTGCTCGAGACAGCAATATCCCCTTGGAGACAATTCCGCTTGACGCCGATGTATTGAATCTCGACGCAATTTGAGAGTTCCTTCGGCATTAGGAGGCCATGAACGTTACAATTAACTATCAATTTTGCGTCGGATTCGAAAATCTAGACTTACAAGAGAACGACCATAAGGTGCCCGAGGCAGCATTAGAGCCTTGGAGACTAGTCGGCTGGAGGCCGATGTATTGAATCTCGACGCAATTTGAGTGTTCCATCGTCATTACAAGGCCCTGAACCTTACAATTAACTATCAGTTTCGCGTCGGATTCGAAAATCTACTCACAGGAGAAGTTCATACGGTGCTCGAGACAGCAATATCCCCTTGGAGACAATTCCGCTTGAGGCCGATGTATTGAATCTCGACGCAATTTGAGTGTTCCTTCGGCATTATGAGGCCATGAACGTTACAATTAACTATCATTTTTGCGTCGGATTCGAAAATCTAGACTTACAAGAGAACGACCATAAGGTGCCCGAGGCAGCATTAGACCCTCGGAGACAAGTCGGCTGGAGGACGATGTATTGAATCTCGACGCAATTCGAGAGTTCTATCGTCATCAGGAGGCGCTGAACGTTACTATTCACTATCATTTTTGCGTCGGAATCGAAAATCTAGACTCACAGGAGAAGGATCATATAGTGCCCGAGGCAGCAACGGACCCTTGGAGACAAGACGGCTGGAGGCCGATGTATTGAATCTCGACGCAATTTGAGTGTTCCATCGTCATTAGGAGGCCCTAAACGTTACAATTAACTATAATTTTTGCGTCGGATTCGATAATCTAAACTCACAGGAGAACGACCATAAGGTGCCCGAGGCAGCAAAAGACCCTTGGAGAAAAGTCGGCTGGAGGCCGATGTATTGAATCTCGACGCAATTTGAGTGTTCCATCGTCATTACAAGGCCCTGAACGTTACAATTAACTATCATTTTTGCGTCGGATTCGAAAATCTAGACTCACAGGAGAACGACCATAAGGTGCCCGAGGCAGCAATAGACCCTTGGAGACTAGTCGGCTGGAGGCCAATGTATTGAATCTCGACGCAATTTGAGTCTTCTATCATCATTAGGAGGCGCTGAACGTTACAATTCACTATCATTTTTGCGTCGGATTCGAAAATCTAGGACTCACAGGAGAAGGACCATGTGGTGCTCGAGGCAGCGATATCCCCTTGGAGACAAGTCGGCTGGAGGCCGATGTATTGAATCTCGACGCAATTTGAGTGTTCCATCGTCATTAGAAGGCCCGGAACGTTACAATTAACTATCATTTTTGCGTCGGATACGAAAATCTAGACTCACAGGGATAACGACCTTAATGTGCCCGAGGCAGCATTAGACCCTTGTAGACAAGTCGGCTGGAGGACGATGTATTGGATCGCGACGCAATTTGAGTGTTCCATCGTCATTAGGAGGCCCTGAATGTTACAATTAACTATCAGTTTTTCGTCGGATTCGAAAATCTAGACTCACAGCAGACGAACCATTTGGTGCACGAGGCAGCAATATCCCCTTGGAGACAAATCGGCTGGAGGACGATGTACTGAATCCCGACGCAATTTGAGTCTTCTATCGTCATTAGGAGGCGCTGAACGTTACAATTCACTATCATTTTAGCGTCGGATTCGAAAATCTAGACTCACAGGAGAAAGATCATATTGTGCCCGAGACAGCAATATCCCCTTGGAGACAAGTCGGCTGGAGGACGATGTATTGAATCTCGACGCAATTTGAGTGTCCCATCGTCATTAGGAGGAACTAAACGTTACAATTAACTATCATTTATGCATCGGATTCGAAAATCTACTCACAGGTGAAGTTCATACGGTGCTCGAGACAGCAATATCCCCTTGGAGACAATTCCGCTTGAGGACGATGTATTGAATCTCGACGCAATTTGAGAGTTCCTTCGGCATTAGGAGGCCATGAACGTTACAATTAACTATCATTTTTGCGTCGGATTCGAAAATCTAGACTTACAAGAGAACGACCATAAGGTGCCCGAGCAGCATTAGACCCTTGGAGACAAGTCGGCTGGAGGACGATGTATTGAATCTCGACGCAATTTGAGAGTTCTATCGTCATCAGGAGGCGCTGAACGTTACTATTCACTATCATTTTTGCGTCGGATTCGAAAATCTAGACTCACAGGAGAAGGATCATATGGTGCCCGAGGCAGCAACAGACCCTTGGAGACAAGTCGGCTGGAGGCCGATGTATTGAATCTCGACGCAATTTGAGTGTTCCATCGTCATTAGGAGCCCTAAACGTTACAATTAACTACAATTTTTGCGTCGGATTCGATAATCTAAACTCACAGGAGAACGACCATAAGGTGCCCGAGGCAGCATTAGACCCTTGGAGACAAGTCGCCTGGAGGACGATGTATTGAATCTCGACGCAATTTGAGTGTCTCATCGTCATTACAAGGCCCTAAACGTTATAATTAACTATCATTTTTGCGTCGGATTCTATAATCTAAACTCACCGGAGAACGACCATAAGGTGCCCGTGGCAGCAACAGACCCTTGGAGACAAGTCGGCCGGAGGCCGATGTATTGAATCTCGACGCAATTTGAGTGGTCCATCGTCATTACAAGGCCCTGATCGTTACAATTAACTATCGTTTTTGCGTCGGATTCGAAAATCTAGACTCACAGGAGAACGACCATAAGGTGCCCGAGGCAGCTATAGACCCGTGGAGACAAGTCGGCTGGAGGCCGATGTATTGAATCTCGACGCAATTTGAGTGTTCCATCGTCATTACAAGGCCCTGAACCTTACAATTAACTATCAGTTTCGCGTCGGATTCGAAAATCTACTCACAGGAGAAGTTCATACGGTGCTCGAGACAGCAATATCCCCTTGGTGACAATTCCGCTTGAGGCCGATGTATTGAATCTCGACGCAATTTGAGAGTTCCTTCGGCATTAGGAGGCCATGAACGTTACAATTAACTATCATTTTTGCGTCGGATTCGAAAATCTAGACTTACAAGAGAACGACCATAAGGTCCCCGAGGCAGCATTAGACCCTCGGAGACAAGTCGGCTGGAGGACGATGTATTGAATCTCGACGCAATTTGAGAGTTCTATCGTCATCAGGAGGCGCTGAACGTTACTATTCACTATCATTTTTGCGTCGGATTCGAAAATCTAGACTCACAGGAGAAGGATCATATGGTGCCCGAGGCAGCAACAGACCCTTGGAGACAAGACGGCTGGAGGCCGATGTATTGAATCTCGACGCAATTTGAGTGTTCCATCGTCATTAGGAGGCCCTAAACGTTACAATTAACTATAATTTTTGCGTCGGATTCGAAAATCTAGACTCACAGGAGAACGACCATAAGGTGCCCGAGGCAGCAATAGACCCTTGGAGACTAGTCGGCTGGAGGCCGATGTATTGAATCTCGACGCAATTTGAGTCTTCTATCGTCATTAGGAGGCGCTGAACGTTACAATTCACTATCATTTTTGCGTCGGATTCGAAAATCCAGACTCACAGGAGAAGGACCATGTGGTGCTCGAGGCAGCGATATCTGCTTGGAGAGAAGTCGGCTGGAGGCCGATGTATTGAATCTCGACGCAATTTGAGTGTTCCATCGTCATTAGAAGGCCCGGAACGTTACAATTTACTATCATTTTTGCGTCGGATACGAAAATCTAGACTCACAGGATAACGACCTTAATGTGCCCGAGGCAGCATTAGACCCTTGTAGACAAGTCGGCTGGAGGACGATGTATTGGATCGCGACGCCAATTTGAGTGTTCCATCGTCATTAGGAGGCCCTGAATGTTACAATTAACTATCAGTTTTTCGTCGGATTCGAAAATCTAGACTCACAGCAGACGAACAATTTGGTGCCCGAGGCAGCAATATCCCCTTGGAGACAAATCGGCTGGAGGACGATGTATTGAATCCCGACGCAATTTGAGTCTTCTATCGTCATTAGGAGGCGCTGAACGTTACAATTCACTATCATTTTTGCGTCGGATTCGAAAATCTAGACTCACAGGAGAAGGATCATATTGTGCCCGAGACAGCAATATCCCCTTGGAGACAAGTCGGCTGGAGGACGATGTATTGAATCTCGACGCAATTTGAGTGTCCCATCGTCATTAGGAGGCCCTAAAACGTTACAATTAACTATCATTTTTTGTGTCGGATTCGATAATCTAAACTCACAGCGGAACGACCATACGGTGCCCGAGGCAGCTATTGACCCTTGGAGACAAGTCGGTTGGAGGACGATGTATTGGATCGCGACGCAAAATGAGTGTTCCATCGTCATTAGGAGGCCCTGAATGTTACAATTAACTATCAGTTTTTCGTCGGATTCGAAAATCTAAACTCACAGGAGAACGACCATAAGGTGCCCGAGGCAGCAATGGACCGTTGGAGTCAAGTCGGCTGGAGGCCGATGTATTGAATCTCGACGCAATTTGAGTGTTCCATCGTCACTACAAGGCCCTGAACCTTACAATTAACTATCAGTTTCGCGTCGGTTTCGAAAATCTACTCACAGGAGAAGTTCATACGGTGCTCGAGACAGCAATATCCCCTTGGAGACAATTCCGCTTGAGGCCGATGTATTGAATCTCGACGCAATTAGAGAGTTGCTTCGGCATTAGGAGGCCATGAACGTTACAATTAACTATCATTTTTGCGTCGGATTCGAAAATCTAGACTTACAAGAGAACGACCATAAGGTGCCCGAGGCAGCATTAGACCCTCGGAGACAAGTCGGCTGGAGGACGATGTATTGAATCTCGACGCAATTTGAGAGTTCTATCGTCATCAGGAGGCGCTGAACGTTACCAATCACTATCATTTTTGCGTCGGATTCGAAAATCTAGACTCACAGGAGAAGGATCATATGGTGCCCGAGGCAGCAACAGACCCTTGGAGACAAGTCGGCTGGAGGCCGATGTATTGAATCCCGACGCAATTTGAGTGTTCCATCGTCATTAGGAGGCCCTAAACGTTACAATTAACTATAATTTTTGCGTCGGATTCGATAATCTAAACTCACAGGAGAACGACCATAAGGTGCCCGAGGCAGCATTAGACCCTTGGAGACAAGTCGGCTGGAGGACGATGTATTGAATCTCGACGCAATTTGAGTGTCCCATCGTCATTACAAGGCCCTAAACGTTACAATTAACTATCATTTTTGCGTCGGATTCGAAAATCTAAACTCACCGGAGAACGACCATAAGGTACCCGAGGCAGAAACAGACCCTTGGAGACAAGTCGGCGGGAGGCCGATGTATTGAATCTCGACGCAATTTGAGTGTTCCATCGTCATTACAAGGCCCTGAACGTTACAATTAACTATCATTTTTGCGTCGGATTCGAAAATCTAGACTCACAGGAGAACGACCATAAGGTGCCCGAGGCAGCTATAGACCCTTGGAGACAAGTTGGCTGGAGGCCGATGTATTGAATCTCGACGCAATTTGAGTGTTCCATCGGCATTAGGAGGCCCTGAACGTTATAATTAACTATCATTTTTGCGTCGGATTCGATAATCTAAACTCACAGGAGAACGACCTTTAGGTGGCGGAGGCAGCAACAGACCCTTGGAGACAAGTCGGTTGGAGGCCGATGTATTGAATCTCGACGCAATTTGAGTGTTCCATCGGCATTAGGAGGCCCTGAACGTTACAATTAACTATCATTTTTGCGTCGGATTCGAAAATCTAGACTCACAGGAGAACGACCATAAGGTTCCCGAGGCAGCAATAGACCCTTGGAGACTAGTCGGCAGGAGGCCGATGTATTGAATCTCGACGCAATTTGAGTGTTCCATCGGCATTAGGAGGCCCTGAACGTTAAAATTTTTGCGTCGGATTCGATAATCTAAACTCAAAGGAGAACGACCATACGGTGCCCGAGGCAGCAACAGACCCTTGGAGACAAGTCGGCAGGAGGACGATGTATTGAATCTCGACGCAATTTGAGTGTTCCATCGTCATTACAAAGCCCTGAACGTTACAATTAACTATCATTTTTGCGTCGGATTCGAAAATCTAGACTCACAGGAGAACGACCATAAGGATCCCAATGCACCTTGGAGACAAGTCGGCTGGAGGACGATGTATTGGATCTCGACGCAATTTGAGTGTTCCATCGTCATTAGGAGGCCCTAAACGTTACAATTAACTATAATTTTTGGGTCGGATTCGATAATCTAAACTCACAGGAGAACGACCATAAGGTGCCCGAGGCAGCATTAGACCCTTGGATACAAGTCGGCTGGAGGACGATGTATTGAATCTCGACGCAATTTGAGTGTCCCATCGTCATTACAAGGCCCTAAACGATACAATTAACTATCATTTTTGCGTCGGATTCCATAATCTAAACTCACAGGAGAACGACCATAAGGTGCCCGAGGCAGCAACAGACCTTTGGAGACAAGTCGGCGGGAGGCCGATGTATTGAATCTCGACGCAATTTGAGTGTTCCATCGTCATTACAAGGCCCTGAACGTTACAATTAACTATCATTTTTGCGTCGGATTCGAAAATGTAGACTCACAGGAGAAGGACCATAAGGTCCCCGAGGCAGCTATAGACCCTTGGAGACAAGTCGGCTGGAGGCCGATGTATTGAATCTCGACGCAATTTGAGTGTTCCATCGGCATTATTAGGCCCTGAACGTTATAATTAACTATCATTTTTGCGTCGGATTCGATAATCTAAACTCACAGGAGAACGACCATTAGGTGCCCGAGGCAGCAATACACACTTGGAGACAAGTCGGCTGGAGGCCGATGTATTGAATCTCGACGCAATTTGAGTGTTCCATCGTCATTACAAGGCCCTGAACGTTACAATTAACTATCATTTTTGCGTCGGATTCGAAAATCTAGATTCACAGGAGAAGGATCATATGGTGCCCGAGGCAGCAACAGACCCTTGGAGACAAGTCGGCTGGAGGCCGATGTATTGAATATCGACGCAATTTGAGTGTTCCATCGTCATTAGAAGGCCCTGAACGGTACAATTAACTATCATTTTTGCGTCGGATACGAAAATCTAGACTCACAGGAGAACGACCATAAGGTGCCCGAGGCAGCAATAGAGCCTTGGAGACAAGTCGGCTGGAGGACGATGTATTGAAACTCGACGCAATTTGAGAGTTACATCGTCATTAGGCGGCACTGAACGTTACAATTAACTATCATTTTTGCGTCGGATTCGAAAATCTAGACTTACAAGAGAACGACCATAAAGTGCCCGAGGCAGCATTAGATCCTTGGAGACAAGTCGGCTGGAGGACGATGTATTGGATCGCGACGCAAATTGAGTGTTCCATCGTCATTAGGAGGCCCTGTATGTTACAATTAACTATCAGTTTTTCGTCGGATTCGAAAATCTAGACTCACAGCAGACGAACCATTTGGTGCCCGAGGCAGCAATATCCCCTTGGAGACAAATCGGCTGGAGGACGATGTATTGAATGCCGACGCAATTTGAGTCTTCTATCGTCATTAGGAGGCGCTGAACGTTACAATTCACTATCATTTTTGCGTCGGATTCGAAAATCTAGATTCACAGGAGAAGGATCATATTGTGCCCGAGACAGCAATATCCCCTTGGAGACAAGTCGGCTGGAGGACGATGTATTGAATCTCGACGCAATTTGAGTGTTCCATCGTCATTAAAAGGCCCTGAACGTTACAATTAACTATCATTTTTGCGTCGGATTCGAAAATCTAGACTCACAGGAGAACGACCATAAGGTGCCCGAGGCAGCAATAGACCCTTGGAGACAAGTCGGCTGGAGGCCGATGTATTGAATCTCGACGCAATTTGAGTGTTCCATCGGCATTAGGAGGCCCTGAACGTTAAAATTTTTGCGTCGGATTCGATAATCTAAACTCACAGGAGAACGACCATACGGTGCCCGAGGCAGCAACAGACCCTTGGAGACAAGTCGGCTGGAGGACATTGTATTGAATCTCGACGCAATTTGAGTGTTCCATCGTCATTACAAGGCCCTGAACGTTACAATTAACTATCATTTTTGCGTCGGATACGAAAATCTAGACCCACAGGAGAACTACCATAAGGTGCCCGAGGCAGCAATAGACCCTTGGAGACAAGTCGGCTGGAGGACGATGTATTGAATCTCGACGCAATTTGAGAGTTCCATCGTCATTAGGCGGCCCTGAACGTTACAATTTTGGCGTCAGATTCGTAAATCTAGACTTACAAGAGAACGACCATAAAGTGCCCGAGGCAGCATTAGACACTTGGAGACAAGTCGGCTGGAGGACGATGTATTGGATCGCGACGCAATTTGAGTGTTCCATCGTCATTAGGAGGCCCTGAATGTTACATTTGACTATCAGTTTTTCTTAGGATTCGAAAATCTAGACTCACAGCAGACGAACCATTTGGTGCCCGAGGCAGCAACATCCCCTTGGAGACAAATCGGCTGGAGGACGATTTATTGAATCCCGACGCAATTTGAGAGTTCTATCGTCATTAGGAGGCGCTGAACGTTACAATTAACTATCATTTTTGCGTCGGATTCGATAATCTAAACTCACAGGGGAACGACCATACGGTGCCCGAGGCAGCTATTGACCCTTGGAGACAAGTCGATTGGAGGACGATGTATTGAATCACGACGCAATTTGAGTGTCCCATCGTCATTAGAAGGCCCTGAACGTTACAATTAACTATCATTTTTGCGTCGGATTCGAAAATCTAGACTTACAAGAGAACGACCATAAGGTGCCCGAGGCAGCATTAGACCCTTGGAGACAAGTCGGCTGTAGGACGATGTATTGAATCTCGACGCAATTTGAGAGTTCTATCGTCATCAGGAGGCGCTGAACGTTACTATTCACTATCATTTTTGCGTCGGATTCGAAAATCTAGACTCACAGGAGAAGGATCATATGGTGCCCGAGGCAGCAACAGACCCTTGGAGACAAGTCGGCTGGAGGACGATGTATTGAATCTCGACGCAATTTGAGAGTTCCATCGTCATTAGGCGGCCCTGAACGTTACAATTAACTATCATTTTTGCGTCGTATTCGAAAATCTAGACTTACAAGAGAACGACCATAATGTGCCCGTGGCAGCATTAGATCCTTGGAGACAAGTCGGCTGGAGGACGATGTATTGGATCGCGACGCAATTTGAGTGTCCTATCGTCATTGGGAGGCCCTAAACGTTACAATTAACTATCATTTTTGCGTCGGATTCGATAATCTAAACTCACAGGGGAACGACCATACGGTGCCCGAGGCAGCTATTGACCGTTGGAGACAAGTCGGTTGGAGGACGATGTATTGGATCGCGACGCAAAATGAGTGTCCCATTGTCATTAGAAGGCCCTGAACGTTACAATTAACTATCATTTTTGCGTCGGGTTCGAAAATCTAGACTCACAGGAGAACGACCATAAGGTGCCCGAGGCAGCAATAGACCCTTGGAGACAAGTCGGCTGGAGGACGATGTATTGAATCTCGACGCAATTTGAGAGTTCCATCGTCATTAGGCGGCCCTGAACGTTACAATTAACTAACATTTTTGCGTCGTATTCGAAAATCTAGACTTACAAGAGAACGACCATAATGTGCCCGTGGCAGCATTAGATCCTTGGAGACAAGTCGGCTGGAGGACGATGTATTGGATCGCGACGCAATTTGAGTGCTCCATCGTCATTACAAGGCCCTGAACGTTACTACTCACTATCATTTTTGCGTCGGGTTCGAAAATCTAGACTCACAGGAGAACGACCATACGGTGCTCGAGACAGCAATATCCCCTTGGAGACAAGTCGGCTGGTGGCCGATGTATTGAATCTCGACGCAATTTGAGTGTTCCATCGGCATTAAGAGGCCCTGAACGTTGCAATTAACTATCATTTTTGCGTCGGATTCGATAATCTAAACTCACAGGAGAACGACCATAAGGTGCCCGGAGCAGCAATAGACCCATATAGACAAGTCGGCTTGAGGCCGATGTATTGAATCTCGACGCAATTTGAGTGTTCCATCGTCATTACAAGGCCCTGAACGTTACAATTAACTATCATTTTTGCGTCGGATTTGAAAATCTAGACTCACAGGAGAACGACCATAAGGTGCCCGAGGCAGCAATAGACCCTTGGAGACAAGTCGGCTGGAGGACGATATATTGGATCGCGACGCAATTTGAGTCTTCTATTGTCATTAGGAGGCACTGAACGTTACAATTCACTATCATTTTTGCGTAGGATTCGAAAATCTAGACTCACAGGAGAAGGACCATAAAGTGCCCGGGGGAGCGATATCCCCTTGGAGACAAGTCGGCTGGAGGCCGATGTATTGAATCTCGACACAATTTGAGTGTTCCATCGGCATTACGAGGCCCTGAACGTTATAATTAACAATCATTTTTGCGTCGGATTCGATAATCTAAACTCACAGGAGAACGACCATAAGGTGCCCGAGGCAGCAATAGACCCTTGGAGACAAGTCGGCTGGAGGCCGATGTATTGAATCTCGACGCAATTTGAGGGTTCCATCGTCATTACAAGGCCCTGAACGTTACAATTAACTATCATTTTTGCGTCGGATTCGAAAATCTAGACTCACAGGAGAACGACCATAAGGTGCCCGAGGCAGCAATAGACCCTTGGAGACAAGTCGGCTGGAGGCCGATGTATTGATTCTCGACGCAATTTGAGTGTTCCATCGGCATTAGGAGGCCCTGAACGTTACAATTAACTATCATTTTTGCGTCGGATTCGAAAATCTAGACTTACAAGAGAACGACCATAAAGTGCCCGAGGCAGCATTAGATCCTTGGAGACAAGTCGGCTGGAGGACGATGTATTGAATCTCGACGCAATTTGAGTGTCCCATCGTCATTAGGTGGCCCTAAACGTTACAATTAACTATCATTTTTGCGTCGGATTCGATAATCTAAACTCACAGGGGAACGACCATACGGTGCCCGTGGCAGCTATTGACCCTTGGAGACAAGTCGGTTGGAGGACGATGTATTGGATCGCGACGCAAAATGAGTGTTCCATCGTCATTAGGAGGCCCTGAATGTTACAATTAACTATCAGTTTTTCGTCGGATTCGAAAATCTAAACTCACAGGAGAACGACCATAAGGTGCCCGAGGCAGCAACAGACCCTTGGAGACAAGTCGGCTGGAGGCCGATGTATTGAATTTCGAAGCAATTTGAGTGTTCCATCGGCATTAGGAGGTCCTGAACGTTACAATTAACTATCATTTTTGCGTCGGGTTCGAAAATCTAGACTCACAGGAGAACGACCATAAGGTGCCCGAGGCAGCAATAGACCCTTGGAGACAAGTCGGCTGGAGGACGATGTATTGAATCTCGACGCAATTTGAGAGTTCCATCGTCATTAGGCGGCCCTGAACGTTACAATTAACTATCATTTTTGCGTCGTATTCGAAAATCTAGACTTACAAGAGAACGACCATAATGTGCCCGTGGCAGCATTAGATCCTTGGAGACAAGTCGGCTGGAGGACGATGTATTGGATCGCGACGCAATTTGAGTGCTCCATCGTCATTACAAGGCCCTGAACGTTACTACTCACTATCATTTTTGCGTCGGGTTCGAAAATCTAGACTCACAGGAGAACGACCATAAGGTGCCTGAGGCAGCAATAGACCCTTGGAGACAAGTCGGCTGGAGGACGATGTATTGAATCTCGACGCAATTTGAGTGTCCTATCGTCATTGGGAGGCCCTAAACGTTACAATTAACTATCATTTTTGCGTCGGATTCGATAATCTAAACTCACAGGGGAACGACCATACGGTGCCCGAGGCAGCCATTGACCGTTGGAGACAAGTCGGTTGGAGGACGATGTATTGGATCGCGACGCAAAATGAGTGTCCCATTGTCATTAGAAGGCCCTGAACGTTACAATTAACTATCATTTATGCGTCGGATTCGAAAATCTACTCACAGGAGAAGTTCATACGGTGCTCGAGACAGCAATATCCCCTTGGAGACAAGTCGGCTGGTGGCCGATGTATTGAATCTCGACGCAATTTGAGTGTTCCATCGGCATTAGGAGGCCCTAAACGTTACAATTAACTATCATTTTTGTGTCGGATTCGATAATCTAAACTCACAGCGGAACGACCATACGGTGCCCGAGGCAGCTATTGACCCTTGGAGACAAGTCGGTTGGAGGACGATGTATTGGATGGCGACGCAAAATGAGTGTTCCATCGTCATTAGGAGGCCCTGAATGTTACAATTAACTATCAGTTTTTCGTCGGATTCGAAAATCTAAACTCACAGGAGAACGACCATAAGGTGCCCGAGGCAGCAATGGACCGTTGGAGTCAAGTCGGCTGGAGGCCGATGTATTGAATCTCGACGCAATTTGAGTGTTCCATCGTCACTACAAGGCCCTGAACCTTACAATTAACTATCAGTTTCGCGTCGGTTTCGAAAATCTACTCACAGGAGAAGTTCATACGGTGCTCGAGACAGCAATATCCCCTTGGAGACAATTCCGCTTGAGGCCGATGTATTGAATCTCGACGCAATTAGAGAGTTGCTTCGGCATTAGGAGGCCATGAACGTTACAATTAACTATCATTTTTGCGTCGGATTCGAAAATCTAGACTTACAAGAGAACGACCATAAGGTGCCCGAGGCAGCATTAGACCCTCGGAGACAAGTCGGCTGGAGGACGATGTATTGAATCTCGACGCAATTTGAGAGTTCTATCGTCATCAGGAGGCGCTGAACGTTACCAATCACTATCATTTTTGCGTCGGATTCGAAAATCTAGACTCACAGGAGAAGGATCATATGGTGCCCGAGGCAGCAACAGACCCTTGGAGACAAGTCGGCTGGAGGCCGATGTATTGAATCTCGACGCAATTTGAGTTTTCCATCGTCATTAGGAGGCCCTAAACGTTACAATTAACTATAATTTTTGCGTCGGATTCGATAATCTAAACTCACAGGAGAACGACCATAAGGTGCCCGAGGCAGCATTAGACCCTTGGAGACAAGTCGGCTGGAGGACGATGTATTGAATCTCGACGCAATTTGAGTGTCCCATCGTCATTACAAGGCCCTAAACGTTACAATTAACTATCATTTTTGCGTCGGATTCGAAAATCTAAACTCACCGGAGAACGACCATAAGGTGCCCGAGGCAGAAACAGACCCTTGGAGACAAGTTGGCTGGAGGCCGATGTATTGAATCTCGACGCAATTTGAGTGTTCCATCGGCATTAGGAGGCCCTGAACGTTATAATTAACTATCATTTTTGCGTCGGATTCGATAATCTAAACTCACAGGAGAACGACCTTTAGGTGGCGGAGGCAGCAACAGACCCTTGGAGACAAGTCGGCTGGAGGCCAATGTATTGAATCTCGACGCAATTTGAGTGTTCCATCGGCATTAGGAGGCCCTGAACGTTACAATTAACTATCATTTTTGCGTCGGATTCGAAAATCTAGGCTCACAGGAGAACGACCATAAGGTTCCCGAGGCAGCAATAGACCCTTGGAGACTAGTCGGCAGGAGGCCGATGTATTGAATCTCGACGCAATTTGAGTGTTCCATCGGCATTAGGAGGCCCGGAACGTTAAAATTTTTGCGTCGGATTCGATAATCTAAACTCAAAGGAGAACGACCATACGGTGCCCGAGGCAGCAACAGACCCTTGGAGACAAGTCGGCAGGAGGACGATGTATTGAATCTCGACGCAATTTGAGTGTTCCATCGTCATTACAAAGCCCTGAACGTTACAGTTAACTATCATTTTTGCGTCGGATTCGAAAATCTAGACTCACAGGAGAACGACCATAAGGATCCCAATGCACCTTGGAGACAAGTCGGCTGGAGGACGATGTATTGGATCTCGACGCAATTTGAGTGTTCCATCGTCATTAGGAGGCCCTAAACGTTACAATTAACTATAATTTTTGGGTCGGATTCGATAATCTAAACTCACAGGAGAACGACCATAAGGTGCCCGAGGCAGCATTAGACCCTTGGATACAAGTCGGCTGGAGGACGATGTATTGAATCTCGACGCAATTTGAGTGTCCCATCGTCATTACAAGGCCCTAAACGATACAATTAACTATCATTTTTGCGTCGGATTCCATAATCTAAACTCACAGGAGAACGACCATAAGGTGCCCGAGGCAGCAACAGACCTTTGGAGACAAGTCGGCGGGAGGCCGATGTATTGAATCTCGACGCAATTTGAGTGTTCCATCGGCATTATTAGGCCCTGAACGTTATAATTAACTATCATTTTTGCGTCGGATTCGATAATCTAAACTCACAGGAGAACGACCATTAGGTGCCCGAGGCAGCAATACACACTTGGAGACAAGTCGGCTGGAGGCCGATGTATTGAATCTCGACGCAATTTGAGTGTTCCATCGTCATTACAAGGCCCTGAACGTTACAATTAACTATCATTTTTGCGTCGGATTCGAAAATCTAGATTCACAGGAGAAGGGTCATATGGTGCCCGAGGCAGCAACAGACCCTTGGAGACAAGTCGGCTGGAGGCCGATGTATTGAATATCGACGCAATTTGAGTGTTCCATCGTCATTAGAAGGCCCTGAACGGTACAATTAACTATCATTTTTGCGTCGGATACGAAAATCTAGACTCACAGGAGAACGACCATAAGGTGCCCGAGGCAGCAATAGAGCCTTGGAGACAAGTCGGCTGGAGGACGATGTATTGAAACTCGACGCAATTTGAGAGTTACATCGTCATTAGGCGGCACTGAACGTTACAATTAACTATCATTTTTGCGTCGGATTCGAAAATCTAGACTTACAAGAGAACGACCATAAAGTGCCCGAGGCAGCATTAGATCCTTGGAGACAAGTCGGCTGGAGGACGATGTATTGGATCGCGACGCAAATTGAGTGTTCCATCGTCATTAGGAGGCCCTGTATGTTACAATTAACTATCAGTTTTTCGTCGGATTCGAAAATCTAGACTCACAGCAGACGAACCATTTGGTGCCCGAGGCAGCAATATCCCCTTGGAGACAAATCGGCTGGAGGACGATGTATTGAATGCCGACGCAATTTGAGTCTTCTATCGTCATTAGGAGGCGCTGAACGTTACAATTCACTATCATTTTTGCGTCGGATTCGAAAATCTAGATTCACAGGAGAAGGATCATATTGTGCCCGAGACAGCAATATCCCCTTGGAGACAAGTCGGCTGGAGGACGATGTATTGAATCTCGACGCAATTTGAGTGTTCCATCGTCATTAAAAGGCCCTGAACGTTACAATTAACTATCATTTTTGCGTCGGATTCGAAAATCTAGACTCACAGGAGAACGACCATAAGGTGCCCGAGGCAGCAATAGACCCTTGGAGACAAGTCGGCTGGAGGCCGATGTATTGAATCTCGACGCAATTTGAGTGTTCCATCGGCATTAGGAGGCCCTGAACGTTAAAATTTTTGCGTCGGATTCGATAATCTAAACTCACAGGAGAACGACCATACGGTGCCCGAGGCAGCAACAGACCCTTGGAGACAAGTCGGCTGGAGGACATTGTATTGAATCTCGACGCAATTTGAGTGTTCCATCGTCATTACAAGGCCCTGAACGTTACAATTAACTATCATTTTTGCGTCGGATACGAAAATCTAGACCCACAGGAGAACTACCATAAGGTGCCCGAGGCAGCAATAGACCCTTGGAGACAAGTCGGCTGGAGGACGATGTATTGAATCTCGACGCAATTTGAGAGTTCCATCGTCATTAGGCGGCCCTGAACGTTACAATTTTGGCGTCAGATTCGTAAATCTAGACTTACAAGAGAACGACCATAAAGTGCCCGAGGCAGCATTAGACACTTGGAGACAAGTCGGCTGGAGGACGATGTATTGGATCGCGACGCAATTTGAGTGTTCCATCGTCATTAGGAGGCCCTGAATGTTACATTTGACTATCAGTTTTTCTTAGGATTCGAAAATCTAGACTCACAGCAGACGAACCATTTGGTGCCCGAGGCAGCAACATCCCCTTGGAGACAAATCGGCTGGAGGACGATTTATTGAATCCCGACGCAATTTGAGAGTTCTATCGTCATTAGGAGGCGCTGAACGTTACAATTAACTATCATTTTTGCGTCGGATTCGATAATCTAAACTCACAGGGGAACGACCATACGGTGCCCGAGGCAGCTATTGACCCTTGGAGACAAGTCGGTTGGAGGACGATGTATTGAATCACGACGCAATTTGAGTGTCCCATCGTCATTAGAAGGCCCTGAACGTTACAATTAACTATCATTTTTGCGTCGGATTCGAAAATCTAGACTTACAAGAGAACGACCATAAGGTGCCCGAGGCAGCATTAGACCCTTGGAGACAAGTCGGCTGTAGGACGATGTATTGAATCTCGACGCAATTTGAGAGTTCTATCGTCATCAGGAGGCGCCGAACGTTACTATTCACTATCATTTTTGCGTCGGATTCGAAAATCTAGACTCACAGGAGAAGGATCATATGGTGCCCGAGGCAGCAACAGACCCTTGGAGACAAGTCGGCTGGAGGCCGATGAATTGAATATCGACGCAATTTGAGTGTTCCGTCGTCATTAGGAGGCCCTAAACGTTACAATTAACTATAATTTTTGCGTCGGATTCGATAATCTAAACTCACAGGAGAACGACCATTAGGGGCCCGAGACAGCATTAGACCCTTGGAGACAAGTCGGCTGGAGGACGATGTATTGAATCTCGACGCAATTTCAGTGTCCCATCGCAATTACAAGGCCCTAAACGTTACAATTAACTATCAGTTTTGCGTCGGATTCGATAATCTAAACTCACAGGGGAACGACCATAAGGTGCCCGAGGCAGCAATAGACCCTTGGAGACAAGTCGGCTGGAGGCCGATGTATTGAATCTCGACGCAATTTGAGTGTTCCATCGTCATTACAAGGCCCTGAACGTTACAATTAACTATCATTTTTGCGTCGGATTCGAAAATCTAGACTCACAGGAGAACGACCATAAGGTGCCCGAGGCAGCAATAGACCCTTGGAGACAAGTCGGCTGGAAGCCGATGTATTGAATTTCGAAGCAATTTGAGTGTTCCATCGGCATTAGGAGGTCCTGAACGTTACAATTAACTATCATTTTTGCGTCGCGTTCGAAAATCTAGACTCACAGGAGAACGACCATAAGGTGCCCGAGGCAGCAATAGACCCTTGGAGACAAGTCGGCTGGAGGACGATGTATTGAATCTCGACGCAATTTGAGAGTTCCATCGTCATTAGGCGGCCCTGAACGTTACAATTAACTATCATTTTTGCGTCGTATTCGAAAATCTAGACTTACAAGAGAACGACCATAATGTGCCCGTGGCAGCATTAGATCCTTGGAGACAAGTCGGCTGGAGGACGATGTATTGGATCGCGACGCAATTTGAGTGCTCCATCGTCATTACAAGGCCCTGAACGTTACTACTCACTATCATTTTTGCGTCGGGTTCGAAAATCTAGACTCACAGGAGAACGACCATAAGGTGCCTGAGGCAGCAATAGACCCTTGGAGACAAGTCGGCTGGAGGACGATGTATTGAATCTCGACGCAATTTGAGTGTCCTATCGTCATTGGGAGGCCCTAAACGTTACAATTAACTATCATTTTTGCGTCGGATTCGATAATCTAAACTCACAGGGGAACGACCATACGGTGCCCGAGGCAGCTATTGACCGTTGGAGACAAGTCGGTTGGAGGACGATGTATTGGATCGCGACGCAAAATGAGTGTCCCATTGTCATTAGAAGGCCCTGAACGTTACAATTAACTATCATTTATGCGTCGGATTCGAAAATCTACTCACAGGAGAAGTTCATACGGTGCTCGAGACAGCAATATCCCCTTGGAGACAAGTCGGCTGGTTTCCGATGTATTGAATCTCGACGCAATTTGAGTGTTCCATCGGCATTAAGAGGCCCTGAACGTTGCAATTAACTATCATTTTTGCGTCGGATTCGATAATCTAAACTCACAGGAGAACGACCATAAGGTGCCCGGAGCAGCAATAGACCCATATAGACAAGTCGGCTTGAGGCCGATGTATTGAATCTCGACGCAATTTGAGTGTTCCATCGTCATTACAAGGCCCTGAACGTTACAATTAACTATCATTTTTGCGTCGGATTTGAAAATCTAGACTCACAGGAGAACGACCATAAGGTGCCCGAGGCAGCAATAGACCCTTGGAGACAAGTCGGCTGGAGGACGATATATTGGATCGCGACGCAATTTGAGTCTTCTATTGTCATTAGGAGGCACTGAACGTTACAATTCACTATCATTTTTGCGTAGGATTCGAAAATCTAGACTCACAGGAGAAGGACCATAAAGTGCCCGGGGGAGCGATATCCCCTTGGAGACAAGTCGGCTGGAGGCCGATGTATTGAATCTCGACACAATTTGAGTGTTCCATCGGCATTACGAGGCCCTGAACGTTATAATTAACAATCATTTTTGCGTCGGATTCGATAATCTAAACTCACAGGAGAACGACCATAAGGTGCCCGAGGCAGCAATAGACCCTTGGAGACAAGTCGGCTGGAGGCCGATGTATTGAATCTCGACGCAATTTGAGGGTTCCATCGTCATTACAAGGCCCTGAACGTTACAATTAACTATCATTTTTGCGTCGGATTCGAAAATCTAGACTCACAGGAGAACGACCATAAGGTGCCCGAGGCAGCAATAGACCCTTGGAGACAAGTCGGCTGGAGGCCGATGTATTGATTCTCGACGCAATTTGAGTGTTCCATCGGCATTAGGAGGCCCTGAACGTTACAATTAACTATCATTTTTGCGTCGGATTCGAAAATCTAGACTTACAAGAGAACGACCATAAAGTGCCCGAGGCAGCATTAGATCCTTGGAGACAAGTCGGCTGGAGGACGATGTATTGAATCTCGACGCAATTTGAGTGTCCCATCGTCATTAGGTGGCCCTAAACGTTACAATTAACTATCATTTTTGCGTCGGATTCGATAATCTAAACTCACAGGGGAACGACCATACGGTGCCCGTGGCAGCTATTGACCCTTGGAGACAAGTCGGTTGGAGGACGATGTATTGGATCGCGACGCAAAATGAGTGTTCCATCGTCATTAGGAGGCCCTGAATGTTACAATTAACTATCAGTTTTTCGTCGGATTCGAAAATCTAAACTCACAGGAGAACGACCATAAGGTGCCCGAGGCAGCAACAGACCCTTGGAGACAAGTCGGCTGGAGGCCGATGTATTGAATTTCGAAGCAATTTGAGTGTTCCATCGGCATTAGGAGGTCCTGAACGTTACAATTAACTATCATTTTTGCGTCGGGTTCGAAAATCTAGACTCACAGGAGAATGACCATAAGGTGCCCGAGGCAGCAATAGACCCTTGGAGACAAGTCGGCTGGAGGACGATGTATTGAATCTCGACGCAATTTGAGAGTTCCATCGTCATTAGGCGGCCCTGAACGTTACAATTAACTATCATTTTTGCGTCGTATTCGAAAATCTAGACTTACAAGAGAACGACCATAATGTGCCCGTGGCAGCATTAGATCCTTGGAGACAAGTCGGCTGGAGGACGATGTATTGGATCGCGACGCAATTTGAGTGCTCCATCGTCATTACAAGGCCCTGAACGTTACTACTCACTATCATTTTTGCGTCGGGTTCGAAAATCTAGACTCACAGGAGAACGACCATAAGGTGCCTGAGGCAGCAATAGACCCTTGGAGACAAGTCGGCTGGAGGACGATGTATTGAATCTCGACGCAATTTGAGTGTCCTATCGTCATTGGGAGGCCCTAAACGTTACAATTAACTATCATTTTTGCGTCGGATTCGATAATCTAAACTCACAGGGGAACGACCATACGGTGCCCGAGGCAGCTATTGACCGTTGGAGACAAGTCGGTTGGAGGACGATGTATTGGATCGCGACGCAAAATGAGTGTCCCATTGTCATTAGAAGGCCCTGAACGTTACAATTAACTATCATTTATGCGTCGGATTCGAAAATCTACTCACAGGAGAAGTTCATACGGTGCTCGAGACAGCAATATCCCCTTGGAGACAAGTCGGCTGGTGGCCGATGTATTGAATCTCGACGCAATTTGAGTGTTCCATCGGCATTAAGAGGCCCTGAACGTTGCAATTAACTATCATTTTTGCGTCGGATTCGATAATCTAAACTCACAGGAGAACGACCATAAGGTGCCCGAGGCAGCAATAGACCCATATAGACAAGTCGGCTTGAGGCCGATGTATTGAATCTCGACGCAATTTGAGTGTTCCATCGTCATTACAAGGTCCTGAACGTTACAATTAACTATCATTTTTGCGTCGGATTTGAAAATCTAGACTCACAGGAGAACGACCATAAGGTGTCCGAGGCAGCAATAGACCCTTGGAGACAAGTCGGCTGGAGGACGATATATTGGATCGCGACGCAATTTGAGTCTTCTATTGTCATTAGGAGGCACTGAACGTTACAATTCACTATCATTTTTGCGTAGGATTCGAAAATCTAGACTCACAGGAGAAGGACCATAAAGTGCCCGGGGGAGCGATATCCCCTTGGAGACAAGTCGGCTGGCGGCAGATGTATTGAATCTCGACACAATTTGAGTGTTCCATCGGCATTACGAGGCCCTGAACGTTATAATTAACAATCATTTTTGCGTCGGATTCGATAATCTAAACTCACCGGAGAACGACCATAAGGTGCCCGAGGCAGCAATAGACCCTTGGAGACAAGTCGGCTGGAGGCCGATGTATTGAATCTCGACGCAATTTGAGGGTTCCATCGTCATTACAAGGCCCTGAACGTTACAATTAACTATCATTTTTGCGTCGGATTCGAAAATCTAGACTCACAGGAGAACGACCATAAGGTGCCCGAGGCAGCAATAGACCCTTGGAGACAAGTCGGCTGGAGGCCGATGTATTGATTCTCGACGCAATTTGAGTGTTCCATCGGCATTAGGAGGCCCTGAACGTTACAATTAACTATCATTTTTGCGTCGGATTCGAAAATCTAGACTTACAAGAGAACGACCATAAAGTGCCCGAGGCAGCATTAGATCCTTGGAGACAAGTCGGCTGGAGGACGATGTATTGAATCTCGACGCAATTTGAGTGTCCCATCGTCATTAGGTGGCCCTAAACGTTACAATTAACTATCATTTTTGCGTCGGATTCGATAATCTAAACTCACAGGGGAACGACCATACGGTGCCCGTGGCAGCTATTGACCCTTGGAGACAAGTCGGTTGGAGGACGATGTATTGGATCGCGACGCAAAATGAGTGTTCCATCGTCATTAGGAGGCCCTGAATGTTACAATTAACTATCAGTTTTTCGTCGGATTCGAAAATCTAAACTCACAGGAGAACGACCATAAGGTGCCCGAGGCAGCAACAGACCCTTGGAGACAAGTCGGCTGGAGGCCGATGTATTGATATCGACGCAATTTGGGTGTTCCATCGTCATTAGGAGGCCCTAAACGTTACAATTCACTATCATTTTTGCGTCGGATTCGAAAATCTGGACTCACAGGAGAAGGACCATGTGGTGCCCGAGGCAGCGATATCCCCTTGGAGACAAGTCTGCTGGAGGCCGATGTATTGAATCTCGACGCAATTAGTGTGTTCCATCGTCATTACAAGGCCTGAACGTTGGAATTAACTATCATTTTTGCGTCGGATTCGAAAATCTAGACTCACAGGAGAACGACCATAAGGTGCCCGAGGCAGCAATAGACCCTTGGAGACAAGTCGGCTGGAGGCCGATGTATTGAATCTCGACACAATTTGAGTGTTCCATCGGCATTAGGAGGCCCTGAACGTTATAATTAACTATCATTTTTGCGTCGGATTCGATAATCTAAACTCACAGGAGAACGACCATAAGGTGCCCGAGGCAGCAATAGACCCTTGGAGACAAGTCGGCTGGAGGCCGATGTATTGAATCTCGCCGCAATTTGAGTGTTCCATCGTCATTACAAGGCCCTGAAAGTTACAATTAACTATCATTTTTGCGTCGGATTCGAAAATCTAGACTCACAGGAGAACGACCATAAGGTGCCCGAGGCAGCAATAGACCCTTGGAGACAAGTCGGCTGGAGGCCGATGTATTGAATCTCGACGCAATTTGAGTGTTCCATCGTCATTACAAGGCCCTGAACGTTACAATTAACTGTCATTTTTGCGTCGGATTCGAAAATCTAGACTCACAGGAGAACGACCATAAGGTGCCCGAGGCAGCAATAGACCCTTGGAGACAAGTCGGCTGGATGACGATGTATTGAATCTCGACGCAATTTGAGAGTTCCATCGTCATTAGGCGGCCCTGAACGTTACAATTAACTATCATTTTTGCGTCGGATTCGAAAATCTAGACTTACAAGAGAACGACCATAAAGTGCCCGAGGCAGCATTAGATCCTTGGAGTCAAGTCGGGTGGAGGACGATGTATTGGATCGCGACGCAATTTGAGTGTTCCATCGTCATTAGGAGGCCCTGAATGTTACAATTAACTATCAGTTTTTCGTCGGATTCGAAAATCTAGACTCACAGCAGACGAACCATTTGATGCCCGAGGCAGCAATATCCCTTTAGAGACAAATCGGCTGGAGGACGATGTATTGAATCCCGACGCAATTTGAGTCTTCTATCGTCATTAGGAGGCGCTGAACGTTACAATTCACTATCATTTTTGCGTCGGTTTCGAAAATGTAGACTCACAGGAGAAGGATCATATTGTGCCCGAGGCAGCTATTGACCCTTGGAGACAAGTCAGTTGGAGGACGATGTATTGGATCGTGACGCAAAATGAGTGTTCCATCGTCATTAGGAGGCCCTGAATGTTACAATTAACTATCAGTTTTTCGTCGGATTCGAAAATCTTAACTCACAGGAGAACGACCATAAGGTGCCCGAGGCAGCAACAGACCCTTGGAGACAAGTCGGCTGGAGGCCGATGTATTGAATATCGACGCATTTTGAGTGCTCCATCGTCATTAGGATGCCCTAAACGTTACAATTAACTATCATTTTTGCGTCGGATTCGATAATCTAAACTCACAGGAGAACGACCATAAGGTGCCCGAGGCAGCATTAGACCCTTGGAGACAAGTCGGCTGGAGGACGATGTATTGAATCTCGACGCAATTTGAGTGTCCCATCGTCATTACAAGGCCCTAAACGTTACAATTAACTATCATTTTAGCGTCGGATTCGATAATCTAAACTCACAGGAGAACGACCATAAGGTGCCCGAGGCAGCATCACCTTTGGAGACAAGTCGGCGGGAGGCCGATGTATTGAATCTCGACGCAATTTGAGTGTTCCATCGTCATTACATGGCCCTGAACGTTACAATTAACTATCATTTTTGCGTCGGATTCGAAAATCTAGACTCACTGGAGAACGACCGTAAGGTGCCCGAGGCAGCAATAGACCCTTGGAGACAAGTCGGCTGGTGGCCGATGTATTGAATCTCGACGCAATTTGAGTGTTCCATCGGCATTAGGAGGCCCTGAACGTCGCAATTAACTATCATTTTTGCGTCGGATTCGATAATCTAAACTCACAGGAGAACGACCATAAGGTGCCCGAGGCAGCAATAGACCCATGGAGACAAGTCGGCTGGAGGCCGATGTATTGAATCTCGACGCAATTTGAGTGTTCCATCGTCATTACAAGGCCCTGAACGTTACAATTAACTATCAGTTTCGCGTCGGATTCGAAAATCTACTCACAGGAGAAGTTCATACGGTGCTCGAGACAGCAATATACCCCATGGAGACAAATCGGCTGGAGGACGATGTATTGAATCCCGACGCAATTTGAGTCTTCTATCGTCATTAGGAGGCGCTGAACGTTACAATTCACTATCATTTTTGCGTCGGATTCGATAATCTAAACTCACAGGAGAACGACCATAAGGTGCCCGAGGCAGCAACAGACCCTTGGAGACAAGTCGGCTGGAGGCCGATGTATTGAATCTCGACGCAATTTGAGTGTTCCATCGTAATTAGAAGGCCCTGAACGTTACAATTAACTATCATTTTTGCGTCGGATTCGAAAATCTAGACTCACAGGAGAACGACCATAAGGTGCCCGAGGCAGCAATAGACCTCTGGTGACAAGTCGGCTGGGGCCGATGTATTGAATCTCGACGCAATTTGAGTGTTCCATCGTCATTACAAGGCCCTGAACCTTACATTTAACTATCTGTTTCGCGTCGGATTCGAAAATCTACTCACAGGAGAAGTTCATACGGTGCTCGAGACAGCAATATACCCCTTGGAGACAAATCGGCTGGAGGACGATGTATTGAATCTGGGACGCAAATTGAATCTTCTATCGTCATTAGGAGGCGCTGAACGTTACAATTCACTATCATTTTTGCGTCGGATTCGAAAATCTAGACTCACAGGAGAAAGATCATATTGTGCCCGAGACAGCAATATCCCCTTGGAGACAAGTCGGCTGGAGGACGATGTATTGAATCTCGACGCAATTTGAGTGTTCCATCGTCATTACAAGGCCCTGAACGTTACAATTAACTATCATTTTTGCGTCGGATTCGAAAATCTAGACTCACTGGAGAAGGACCATGTGGTCATTAGGTCATTAGGAGGCGATGAACGTTACAATTCACTACCATTTTTGCGTCGGATTCGAAAATCTAGACTCACAAAAGAACGACCATAAGGTGCCCGAGGCAGCAATAGACCATTGGAGACAAGTCGGCTGGAGGACGATGTATTGGATCGCGACGCAATTTGAGTCTTCTATCGTCATTAGGAGGCGCTGAACGTTACAATTCACTATCATATTTGCGTCGGATACGAAAATCTAGACTCACAGGAGAAGGACCATGTGGTCATTAGGTCATTAGGAGGCGCTGAACGTTACAATTCACTATCATTTTGGCGTCGGATTCGTAAATCTAGACTTACAAGAGGTCGACCATAAAGTGCCCGAGGCAGCATTAGACCCTTGGAGACAAGTCGGCTGGAGGCCGATGTATTGAATCTCGACGCAATTTGAGTGTTCCATCGTCATTACAAGGCCCTGAACCTTACAATTAACTATCAGTTTCGCGTCGGATTCGAAAATCTACTCACAGGAGAAGTTCATACGGTGCTCGAGACAGCAATATACCCCTTGGAGACAAATCGGCTGGAGGACGATGTATTGAATCTCGACGCAATTTGAATCTTCTATCGTCATTAGGAGGCGCTGAACGTTACAATTCACTATCATTTTTGCGTCGGATTCGAAAATCTAGACTCACAGGAGAAAGATCATATTGTGCCCGAGACAGCAATATCCCCTTGGAGACAAGTCGGCTGGAGGACGATGTATTGAATCTCGACGCAATTTGAGTGTTCCATCGTCATTACAAGGTCCTGAACGTTACAATTAACTATCATTTTTGCTTCGGATTCGAAAATCTAGACTCACAGGAGAACGACCATAAGGTGCCCGAGGCAGCAATAGACCCTTGGAGACAAGTCGGCTGGAGGACGATGTATTGGATCGCGACGCAATTTGAGTTTTCTATCGTCATTAGGTGGCGCTGAACGTTACAATTCACTATCATTTTTGCGTCGGATTCGAAAATCTAGACTCACAGGAGAAGGACCATGTGGTCATTAGGTCATTAGGAGGCGCTGAATCTCGACACAATTTGAGTGTTCCATCGGCATTAGGAGGCCCTGAACGTTACAATTAACTATCATTTTTGCGTCGGATTCGATAATCTAAACTCACAGGAGAACGACCACAAGCTGCCCGAGGCAGCAACAGACCCATGGAGACAAGTCGGCTGGAGGACGATGTATTGAATCTCGACGCAATTTGAGTGTTCCATCGTCATTACAAGGCCCTGAACGTTACAATTAACTATCATTTTTGCGTCGGATTCGAAAATCTAGACTCACAGGAGAACGACCATAAGGTGCCCGAGGCAGCAATAGACCCTTGGAGACAATCGGCTGAAGGACGATGTATTGAATCTCGACGCAATTTGAGAGTTCCATCATCATTAGGCGGCCCTGAACGTTACAATTAACTATCATTTTGGCGTCGGATTCGTAAATCTAGATTTACAAGAGATCGACCATAAAGTGCCCGAGGCAGCATTAGACCCTTGGAGACAAGTCGGCTGGAGGCCGATGTATTGAATCTCGACGCAATTTGAGTGTTCCATCGGCATTAGGAGGCCCTGAACGTTAAAAGTAACTATCATTTTTGCGTCGGATTCGATAATCTAAACTCACAGGAGAACGACCATAAGGTGCCCGAGGCAGCAATAGACCCTTGGAGACAAGTCGGCTGGAGGCCGATGTATTGAATCTCGACGCAATTTGAGTGTTCCATCGGCATTAGGAGGCCCGAACGTTACAATTAACAATCATTTTTGCGTCGGATTCGATAATCTAAACTCACAGGAGAGCGACCATAAGGTGACCGAGGCAGCAATAGGCCCTTGGAGACAAGTCGGCTGGAGGCCGATGTATTGATTCTCGACGCAATTTGAGTGTTCCATCGTCATTAGAAGGCCCTGAACGTTACAATTAACTATCATTTTTGCGTCGGATTCGAAAATCTAGACTCACAGGAGAACGACCATAAGGTGCCCGAGGCAGCAATAGACCCCTGGTGACAAGTCGGCTGGAGGCCGATGTATTGAATCTCGACGCAATTTGAGTGTTCCATCGTCATTAGAAGGCCCTGAACGTTACAATTAACTATCATTTTTGCGTCGGATACGAAAATCTAGACTCACAGGAGAACGACCATAAAGTGCCCGAGGCAGCATTAGACCCTTGGAGACAAGTCGGTTGGAGGACGATGTATTGGATCGCGACGCAAAATGAGTGTTCCATCGTCATTAGGAGGCCCTGAATGTTACAATTAACTATCAGTTTTTCGTCGGATTCGAAAATCAAAACTCACAGGAGAACGACCATAAGGTGCCCGAGGCAGCAATATACCGTTGGAGACAAGTCGGCTGGAGGCCGATGTATTGAATCTCGACGCAATATGAGTGTTCCATCGTCATTACAAGGCCCTGAACGTTACAATTAACTATCATTTTTGCGTCGGATTCGAAAATCTAGACTCACAGGAGAACGACCATAAGGTGCCCGAGGCAGCAATAGACCCTTGGAGACAAGTCGGCTGGAGGACGATGTATTGAATCTCGACGCAATTTGAGAGTTCCATCGTCATTAGGCGGCCCTGAACGTTACAATTAACTATCATTTTTGCGTCGGATTCGAAAATCTAGACTTACAAGAGAACGACCATAAAGTGCCCGAGGCAGCATTAGACCCTTGGAGACAAGTCGGCTGGAGGACGATGTATTGGATCGCGACGCAATTTGAGTGTTCCATCGTCATTGGGATGCCCTGAATGTTACAATTAACTATCAGTTTTTCGTCGGATTCGAAAATCTAGACTCACAGCAGACGAACCATTTGGTGCCCGAGGCAGCAATATCCCCTTGGAGACAAGTCGACTGGAGGACGATGTATTGAATCTCGACGCAATTTGAGAGTTCCATCGGCATTAGGAGGCCATGAACGTTACAATTAACTATCATTTTTGCGTCGGATTCGAAAATCTAGACTTACAAGAGAACGACCATAAGGTGCTCGAGACAGCATTAGACCCTTGGAGACAAGTCGGCTGGAGGACGATGTATTGAATCTCGACGCAATTTGAGTGTTCCATCGTCATTACAAGGCCATGAACCTTACAATTAGCTATCAGTTTCGCGTCGGATTCGAAAATCTACTCACAGGAGAAGTTCATACGGTGCTCGAGACAGCAATATACCCCTTGGAGACAAATCGGCTGGAGGACGATGTATTGAATCTCGACGCAATTTGAGTCATCTATCGTCATTAGGAGTCGCTGAACGTACAATTCACTGTCATTTTTGCGTCGGATTCGAAAATCTAGACTTACAGGAGAAGGATCATATTGTGCCCGAGACAGCAATATCCCCTTGGAGACAAGTCGGCTGGAGGACGATGTATTGAATCTCGACGCAATTTGAGTGTCCCATCGTCATTAGGAGTCCCCAAACGTTACAATTAACTATCATTTTTGCGTCGGATTCGATAATCTAAACTCACAGGGGTACGACCATACGGTGACCGAGGCAGCTATTGACCCTTGGAGACAAGTCGGTTGGAGGTCGATGTATTGGATCGCGACGCAATTTGAGAGTTCCATCGGCATTAGGAGGCCATGAACGTTACAATTAACTATCATTTTTGCGTCGGATTCGAAAATCTAGACTTACAAGAGAACGACCATAAGGTGCCCGAGACAGCATTAGACCCTTGGAGACAAGTCGGCTGGAGGACGATGTATTGAATCTCGACGCAATTTGAGTGTCCCATCGTCATTACAAGGCCCTAAACGTTACAATTAACTATCATTTTTGCGTCAGATTCGATAATCTAAACTCACAGGAGAACGACCACAAGGGGCCCGAGGCAACAACAGACCCTTGGAGACAAGTCGGCGGGAGGGCGATGTATTGAATCTCGACGCAATTTGAGTTTCCATCGTCATTACAAGGCCCTGAACGTTACAATTAACTATCATTTTTGCGTCGGATTCGAAAATCTAGACTCACAGGAGAACGACCATAAGGTGCCCGAGGGAGCATATGACCCTTGGAGACGAGTCGGCTGGAGGGCGATGTATTGAATCTCGACGCAATTTGAGTGTTCCATCGTCATTACAAGGCCCTGAACGTTACAATTAACTATCATTTTTGCGTCGGATTCGAAAATCTAGACTCACAGGAGAACGACCATAAGGTGCCCGAGGCAGCAATAGACCCTTGGAGACAAGTCGGCTGAAGGACGATGTATTGAATCTCGACGCAATTTGAGAGTTCCATCATCATTAGCGGCCCTGAACGTTACAATTAACTATCATTTTGGCGTCGGATTCGTAAATCTAGATTTACAAGAGATCGACCATAAAGTGCCCGAGGCAGCATTAGACCCTTGGAGACAAGTCGGCTGGAGGCCGATGTATTGAATCTCGACGCAATTTGAGTGTTCCATCGGCATTAGGAGGCCCAGAACGTTAAAATTAACTATCATTTTTGCGCCGGATTCGATAATCTAAACTCACAGGAGAACGACCATAAGGTGCCCGAGGCAGCAATAGACCCTTGGAGACAAGTCGGCTGGAGGCCGATGTATTGAATCTCGACGCAATTTGAGTGTTCCATCGGCATTAGGAGGCCCGAACGTTACAATTAACAATCATTTTTGCGTCGGATTCGATAATCTAAACTCACAGGAGAGCGACCATAAGGTGCCCGAGGCAGCAATAGACCCTTGGAGACAAGTCGGCTGGAGGCCGATGTATTGATTCTCGACGCAATTTGAGTGTTCCATCGTCATTAGAAGGCCCTGAACGTTACAATTAACTATCATTTTTGCGTCGGATTCGAAAATCTAGACTCACAGGAGAACGACCATAAGGTGCCCGAGGCAGCAATAGACCCCTGGTGACAAGTCGGCTGGAGGCCGATGTATTGAATCTCGACGCAATTTGAGTGTTCCATCGTCATTACAAGGCCATGAACCTTACAATTAACTATCAGTTTCGCGTCGGATTCGAAAATCTACTCACAGGAGAAGTTCATACGGTGCTCGAGACAGCAATATACCCTTTGGAGACAAATCGGTTGGAGGACGATGTATTGAATCTCGACGCAATTTGAATCTTCTATCGTCATTAGGAGGCGCTGAACGTTACAATTCACTATCATTTTTGCGTCGGATTCGAAAATCTAGACTCACAGGAGAAAGATCACATTGTGCCCGAGACAGCAATATCCCATTGGAGACAAGTCGGCTGGAGGACGATGTATTGAATCTCGACGCAATTTGAGTGTTCCATCGTCATTACAAAGTCCTGAACGTTACAATTAACTATCATTTTTGCGTCGGATTCGAAAATCTAGACTCACAGGAGAACGACCATAAGGTGCCCGCGGCAGCATTAGACCCTTGGAGACAAGTCGGCTGGAGGACGATGTATTGGATCGCGACGCAATTTGAGTCTTCTATCGTCATTAGGTGGCGCTGAACGTTACAATTCACTATCATTTTTGCGTCGGATTCGAAAATCTAGACTCACAGGAGAAGGACCATGTGGTCATTAGGCCATTAGGAGGCGCTGAATCTCGACACGATTTGAGTGTTCCATCGGCATTAGGAGGCCCTGAACGTTACAATTAACTATCATTTTTGCGTCGGATTCGATAATCTAAAGTCACAGGAGAACGACCATAAGCTGCCCGAGGCACAACAGACCCATGGAGACAAGTCGGCTGGAGGACGATGTATTGAATCTCGACGCAATTTGAGTGTTCCATCGTCATTACAAGGCCCTGAACGTTACAATTAACTAGCATTTTTGCGTCGGATTCGAAAATCTAGACTCACAGGAGAACGACCATAAGGTGCCCGAGGCAGCAATAGACCCTTGGAGACAAGTCGGCTGGAGGACGATGTATTGAATCTCAACGCAATTTGAGAGTTCCATCGTCATTAGGCGGCCCTGAACGTTACAATTAACTATCATTTTTGCGTCGGATTCGAAAATCTAGACTTACAAGAGAACGACCATAAAGTGCCCGAGGCAGCATTAGACCCTTGGAGACAAGTCGGCTGGAGGACGATGTATTGGATCGCGACGCAATTTGAGTGTTCCATCGTCATTGGGAGGCCCTGAATGTTACAATTAACTATCAGTTTTTCGTCGGATTCGAAAATCTAGACTCACAGCAGACGAACCATTTGGTGCCCGAGGCAGCAATATCCCCTTGGAGACAAGTCGACTGGAGGACGATGTATTGAATCTCGACGCAATTTGAGAGTTCCATCGGCATTAGGAGGCCATGAACGTTACAATTAACTATCATTTTTGCGTCGGATTCGAAAATCTAGACTTACAAGAGAACGACCATAAGGTGCCCGAGACAGCATTAGACCCTTGGAGACAAGTCGGCTGGAGGACGATGTATTGAATCTCGACGCAATTTGAGTGTTCCATCGTCATTACAAGGCCATGAACCTTACAATTAACTATCAGTTTCGCGTCGGATTCGAAAATCTACTCACAGGAGAAGTTCATACGGTGCTCGAGACAGCAATATACCCCTTGGAGACAAATCGGCTGGAGGACGATGTATTGAATCTCGACGCAATTTGAGTCTTCTATCGTCATTAGGAGTCGCTGAACGTACAATTCACTATCATTTTTTCGTCGGATTCGAAAATCTAGACTTACAGGAGAAGGATCATATTGTGCCCGAGACAGCAATATCCCCTTGGAGACAAGTCGGCTGGAGGACGATGTATTGAATCTCGACGCAATTTGAGTGTCCCATCGTCATTAGGAGTCCCCAAACGTTACAATCAACTATCATTTTTGCGTCGGATTCGATAATCTAAACTCACAGGGGTACGACCATACGGTGACCGAGGCAGCTATTGACCCTTGGAGACAAGTCGGTTGGAGGTCGATGTATTGGATCGCGACGCAATTTGAGAGTTCCATCGGCATTAGGAGGCCATGAACGTTACAATTAACTATCATTTTTGCGTCGGATTCGAAAATCTAGACTTACAAGAGAACGACCATAAGGTGCCCGAGACAGCATTAGACCCTTGGAGACAAGTCGGCTGGAGGACGATGTATTGAATCTCGACGCAATTTGAGTGTCCCATCGTCATTACAAGGCCCTAAACGTTACAATTAACTATCATTTCTGCGTCGGATTCGATAATCTAAACTCACAGGAGAACGACCACAAGGGGCCCGAGGCAACAACAGACCCTTGGAGACAAGTCGGCGGGAGGGCGATGTATTGAATCTCGACGCAATTTGAGTGTTCCATCGTCATTACAAGGCCCTGAACGTTACAATTAACTATCATTTTTGCGTCGGATTCGAAAATCTAGACTCACAGGAGAACGACCATAAGGTGCCCGAGGGAGCATATGACCCTTGGAGACGAGTCGGCTGGAGGCCGATGTATTGAATCTCGACGCAATTTGAGTGTTCCATCGTCATTAGAAGGCCCAGAACGTTACAATTAACTATCATTTTTGCGTGGGATTCGAAAATCTAGAATCACAGCAGACGAACCATTTGGTGCCCGAGGCAGCAATATCCCCTTGGAGACAAATCGGCTGGAGGACGATGTATTGAATCTCGACGCAATTTGAGTCTTCTATCGTCATTAGGAGGCGCTGAACGTTACAATTAAGCTATCATTTTTGCGTCGGATTCGATAATCTAAACTTACAGGAGAACGACCATATGGTGCCCGAGACAGCAATTTCCCCTTGGAGACAAGTCGGCTGGAGGACGATGTATTGAATCTCGACGCAATTTGAGTGTCCCATCGTCATTGGGAGGCCCTAAACGTTACAATTAAGCTATCATTTTTGCGTCGGATTCGATAATCTAAACTCACAGGAGAACGACCATATGGTGCCCGAGGCAGCAATAGACCCTTGGAGACAAGTCGGCTGCAGGCCGATGTATTGAATCTCGACGCAATTTGAGTGTTCCATCGGCATTAGGAGGCCCTAAACGTTACAATTAAGCTATCAACTTTGGGTCGGATTCGATAATCTAAACTCACAGGAGAACGACCATATGGTGCCCGAGGCTGCAATAGACCCTTGGAGACAAGTCGGCTGGAATCCGATGTATTGAATCTCGACGCAATTTGAGTGTTCCATCGGCATTACAAGGCCCTGAACGTTACAATTAACTATCATTTTTGCGTCGGATTCGAAAATCTACTCACAGGAGAAGTTCATACGGTGCTCGAGACAGCAATATACCCCTTGGAGACAAATCGGCTGGAGGACGGTTTATTGAATCTCGACGCAATTTGAGTCTTCTATCGTCATTAGGAGGCGCTGAACGTTACAATTCTCTATCATTTTTGCGTCGGATTCGAAAATCTAGACTTACAGGAGAAGGATCATATTGTGCCCGAGACAGCAATATCCCCTTGGAGACAAGTCGGCTGGAGGACGATGTATTGAATCTCGACGCAATTTGAGTGTCCCATCGTCATTAGGAGTCCCCAAACGTTACAATTAAATATCATTTTTGCGTCGGATTCGATAATCTAAACTCACAGGAGAACGACCACAAGGGGCCCGAGGCAACAACAGACCCTTGGAGACAAGTCGGCGGGAGGGCGATGTATTGAATCTCGACGCAATTTGAGTGTTCCATCGTCATTACAAGGCCCTGAACGTTACAATTAACTATCATTTTTGCGTCGGATTCGAAAATCTAGACTCACAGGAGAACGACCATAAGGTGCCGGAGGGAGCAATAGACCCTTGGAAACGAGTCGGCTGGAGGCCGATGTATTGAATCTCGACGCAATTTGAGTGTTCCATCGTCATTAGAAGGCCCAGAACGTTACAATTAACTATCATTTTTGCGTCGGATTCGAAAATCTAGACTCACAGGAGAACGACCATAAGGTGCCGGAGGGAGCAATAGACCCTTGGAAACGAGTCGGCTGGAGGCCGATGTATTGAATCTCGACGCAATTTGAGTGTTCCATCGTCATTAGAAGGCCCTGAACGTTACAATTAACTATCATTTTTGCGTCGGATTCGAAAATCTAGACTCACAGGAGAACGACCATAAGGTGCCCGAGGCAGCAATAGACCCTTGGAGACATTTCGGCTGGAGGACGATGTATTGAATCTCGACGCAATTTGAGAGTTCCATCGTCATTAAGAGGCCCTGAATGTTACAAATAACTATCAGTTTTTCGTCGGATTCGAAAATCGAGACTCACAGCAGACGAACCATTTGGTGCCCGAGGCAGCAATTTCCCCTTGGAGACAAATCGGCTGGAGGACGATGTATTGAATCTCGACGCAATTTGAGTCTTCTATCGTCATTAGGAGGCGCTGAACGTTACAATTCACTATCATTTTTGCGTCGGATTCGAAAATCTAGACTTACAGGAGAAGGATCATATTGTGCCCGAGACAGCAATATCCCCTTGGAGACAAGTCGACTGGAGGACGATGTATTGAATCTCGACGCAATTTGAGTGTCCCATCGTCATTAGGAGGCCCTAAACGTTACAATTAACTATCATTTTTGCGTCGGATTCGAAAATCTAGACTTACAAGAGAACGACCATAAGGTGCCCGAGACAGCATTAGACCCTTGGAGACAAGTCGGCTGGAGGACGATGTATTGAATCTCGACGCAATTTGAGTGTCCCATCGTCATTACAAGGCCCTAAACGTTACAATTAACTATCATTTTTGCGTCGGATTCGATAATATAAACTCACAGGAAAACGACCACAAGGGGCCCGAGGCAGCAACAGACCCTTGGAGACAAGTCGGCTGGAGGCCGATGTATTGAATCTCGGCGCAATTTGAGTGTTCCATCGTCATTACAAGGCCCTGAACGTTACAATTAACTATCATTTTTGCGTCGGATTCGAGAATCTAGACTCACAGGAGAACGACCATAAGGTGCCCGAGGCAGCAATAGACCCTTGGAGACGAGTCGGCTGGAGGCCGATGTATTGAATCTCGACGCAATTTGAGTGTTCCATCGGCATTAGGAGGCCCTGAACGTTACAATTAACTATCATTTTTGCGTCGGATTCGATAATCTAAACTCACAGGAGAACGACCATAAGGTGTCCGAGGCAGCAATAGACCCGTGGAGACAAGTCGGCTGGAGGCCGATGTATTGAATCTCGACGCAATTTGAGTGTTCCATCGTCATTACAAGGCCCTGAACGTTACAATTAACTATCATTTTTGCGTCGGATTCGAAAATCTAGACTCACAGGAAAACGACCATAAGGTGCCCGAGGCAGCAATAGACCCTTGGAGACAAGTCGGCTGGAGGACGATGTATTGGATCGCGACGCAATTTGAGTCTTCTATCGTCATAAGGAGGCGCTGAACGTTACAATTCACTATCATTTTTGCGTCGGATTCGAAAATCTAGACTCACAGGAGAAGGACCATGTGGTGCCCGAGGCAGCGATATCCCCTTGGAGACAAGTCGGCTGGAGGCCGATGTATTGAATCTCGACGCAATTTGAGTGTTCCATCGTCATTAGGAGGCCCTGAATGTTACAAATAACTATCAGTTTTTCGTCGGATTCGAAAATCTAGACTCACAGCAGACGAACCATTTGGTGCCCGAGGCAGGAATATCCCCATGGAGACAAATCGGCTGGAGGACGATGTATTGAATCCCGACGCAATTTGAGTCTTCTATCGTCATTAGGAGGCGCTGAACGTTACAATTCACTATCATTTTTGCGTCGGATTCGAAAATGCAGACTCACAGGAGAAGGATCATATTGTGCCCGAGACAGCAATATCCCCTTGGAGACAAGTCGACTGGAGGACGATGTATTGAATCTCGACGCAATTTGAGTGTCCCATCGTCATTAGGAGGCCCTAAACGTTACAATTAACTATCATTTTTGCGTCGGATTCGATAATCTAAACTCACAGGGGAACGACGATACGGTGACCGAGGCAGCTATTGACCCTTGGAGACAAGTCGGTTGGAGGACGATGTATTGGATCGCGACGCAATTTGAGATTTCCATCGGCATTAGGAGGCCATGAACGTTACAATTAACTGTCAGTTTTTCGTCGGATTCGAAAATCTAAACTCACAGGAGAACGACCATAAGGTGCCCGAGGCAGCAATAGACCGTTGGAGACAAGTCGGCTGGAGGCCGATGTATTGAATCTCGACGCAATTTGAGTGTTCCATCGTCATTACAAGGCCCTGAACCTTGCAATTAACTATCAGTTTCGCGTCGGATTCGAAAATCTACTCACAGGAGAAGTTCATACGGTGCTCGAGACAGCAATATACCCCTTGGAGACAAATCGGCTGGAGGACGATGTATTGAATCTCGACGCAATTTGAGCCTTCTATCGTCATTAGGAGGCGCTGAACGTTACAATTCACTATCATTTTTGCGTCGGATTCGCAAATCTAGACTTACAGGAGAAGGATCATATTGTGCCCGAGACAGCAATATCCCCTTGGAGACAAGTCGACTGGAGGACGATGTATTGAATCTCGACGCAATTTGAGTGTCCCATCGTCATTAGGAGGCCCTAAACGTTACAATTAACTATCATTTTTGCGTCGGATTCGAAAATCTAGACTTACAAGAGAACGACCATAAGGTGCCCGAGACAGCATTAGACCCTTGGAGACAAGTCGGCTGGAGGACGATGTATTGAATCTCGACGCAATTTGAGTGTCCCATCGTCATTAGAAGGCCCTGAACGTTACAATTAACTATCATTTTTGCGTCGGATTCGATAATCTAAACTCACAGGAGAACGACCACAAGGGGCCCGAGGCAGCAACAGACCCTTGGAGACAAGTCGGCTGGAGGCCGATGTATTGAATCTCGACGCAATTTGAGTGTTCCATCGTCATTACAAGGCCCTGAACGTTACAATTAACTATCATTTTTGCGTCGGATTCGATAATCTAAACTCACAGGAGAACGACCATAAGGTGCCCGAGGCAGCAATAGACCCGTGGAGACAAGTCGGCTGGAGGCCGATGTATTGAATCTCGACGCAATTTGAGTGTTCCATCGTCATTACAAGGCCCTGAACGTTACAATTAACTATCATTTTTGCGTCGGATTCGAAAATCTAGACTCACAGGAGAACGACCATAAGGTGCCCGAGGCAGCAATAGACCCTTGGAGGCAAGTCGGCTGGAGGACGATGTATTGGATCGCGACGCAATTTGAGTCTTCTATCGTCATTAGGAGGCGCTGAACGTTACAATTCACTATCATTTTTGCGTCGGATTCGAAAATCTAGACTCACAGGAGAAGGACCATGTGGTGCCCGAGGCAGCGATATCCCCTTGGAGACAAGTCGGCTGGAGGCCGATGTATTGAATTTCGACGCAATTTGAGTGTTCCATCGTCATTAGAAGGCCCTGAACGTTACAATTAACTATCATTTTTGCGTCGGATTCGAAAATCTAGACTCACAGGAGATCGACCATAAGGTGCCCGAGGCAGCAATAGACCCTTGGTCACAAGTCGGCTGGAGGACGATGTATTGAATCACGACGCAATTTGAGAGTTCCATCGTCATTAGGCGGCCCTGAACGTTACAATTAACTATCATTTTTGCGTCGGATTCGAAAATCTAGACTTACAAGAGAACGACCATAAAGTGCCCGAGGCAGCATTAGACTCTTGGAGACAAGTCGGCTGGAGGATGATGTATTGGATCGCGACGCAATTTGAGTGTTCCATCGTCATTAGGAGGCCCTGAATGTTACAATTAACTATCAGTTTTTCGTCGGATTCGAAAATCTAGACTCACAGCAGACGAACCATTTGGTGCCCGAGGCAGCAATATCCCCTTGGAGACAAATCGGCTGGAGGACGATGTATTGAATCTCGATGCAATTTGAGTCTTCTATCGCCATTAGGAGGCGCTGAACGTTACAGTTCACTATCATTTTTGCGTCGGATTCGAAAATCTAGACTCACAGGAGAAGGATCATATTGTGCCCGAGACAGCAATTTCCCCTTAGAGACAAGTCGGCTGGAGGACGATGTATTGAATCTCGACGCAATTTGAGTGTCCCATCGTCATTAGGAGGCCCTAAACGTTACAATTAAGCTATCATTTTTGCGTCGGATTCGATAATCTAAACTCACAGGAGAACGACCATATGGTGCCCGAGGCAGCAATAGACACTTGGAGACAAGTCGGCTGGAGGCCGATGTATTGAATCTCGACGCAATTTGAGTGTTCCATCAGCATTAGGAGGCCCTAAACGTTACAATTAAGCTATCATTTTTGCGTCGGATTCGATAATCTAAACTCACAGGAGAACGACCATATGGAGCCCGAGGCAGCAATAGACCCTTGGAGACAAGTCGGCTGGAGGCCGATGTACTGAATCTCGACGCAATTTGAGTGTTCCATCGGCATTACAAGGCCCTGAACGTTACAATTAACTATCATTTTTGCGTCGGATTCGATAACCTAAACTCACAGGAGAACGACCATAAGGTGCCCGAGGCAGCAATAGACCCGTGGAGACAAGTCCGCTGGAGGCCGATGTATTGAATCTCGACGCAATTTGAGTGTTCCATCGCCATTACAAGGCCCTGAACGTTACAATTCACTACCATTTTTGCGTCGGATTCGAAAATCTAGACTTACAAGAGAACGACCATAAAGTGCCCGAGGCAGCATTAGACTCTTGGAGACAAGTCGGCTGGAGGATGATGTATTGGATCGCGACGCAATTTGAGTGTTCCATCGTCATTAGGAGGCCCTGAATGTTACAAATAACTATCAGTTTTTCGTGGGATTCGAAAATGTAGACTCACAGGGGAAGGATCATATTGTGCCCGAGACAGCAATATCCCCTTGGAGACAAGTCGACTGGAGGACGATGTATTGAATCTCGACGCAATTTGAGTGTCCCATCGTCATTAGGAGGCCCTAAACGTTACAATTAACTATCATTTTTGCGTCGCATTCGATAATCTAAACTCACAGGGGAACGACGATACGGTGACCGGGGCAGCTATTGACCCTTGGAGACAAGTCGGTTGGAGGACGATGTATTGGATCGCGACGCAATTTGAGAGTTCCATCGGCATTAGGTGGCCATGAACGTTACAATTAACTGTCAGATTTTCGTCGGATTCGAAAATCTAAACTCACAGGAGAACGACCATAAGGTGCCCGAGGCAGCAATAGACCGTTGGAGACAAGTCGGCTGGAGGCCAATGTATTGAATCTCGACACAATTTGAGTGTTCCATCGTCATTACAAGGCCCTGAACCTTACAATTAACTATCAGTTTCGCGTCGGATTCGAAAATCTACTCACAGGAGAAGTTCATACGGTGCTCGAGACAGCAAAATACCCCTTGGAGACAAATCGGCTGGAGGACGATGTATTGAATCTCGACGCAATTTGAGTCTTCTATCGTCATTAGGAGGCGCTGAACGTTACAATTCACTATCATTTTTGCGTCGGATTCGAAAATCTAGACTTACAGGAGAAGGATCATATTGTGCCCGAGACAGCAATATCCCCTTGGAGACAAGTCGACTGGAGGACGATGTATTGAATCTCGGCGCAATTTGAGTGTCCCATCGTCATTAGGAGGCCCTAAACGTTACAATTAACTATCATTTTTGCGTCGGATTCGAAAATCTAGACTTACAAGAGAACGACCATAAGGTGCCCGAGACAGCATTAGACCCTTGGAGACAAGTCGGCTGGAGGACGATGTATTGAATCTCGACGCAATTTGAGTGTCCCATCGTCATTACAAGGCCTTAAACGTTACAATTAACTATCATTTTTGCGTCGGATTCGATAATCTAAACTCACAGGAGAACGACCACAAGGGGCCCGAGGCAGCAACATACACTTGGAGACAAGTCGGCGGGAGGCCGATGTATTGAATCTCGACGCAATTTGAGTGTTCCATCGTCTTTACAAGGCCCTGAACGTTACAATTAACTATCATTTTTGAGTCGGATTCGAAAATCTAGACTCACAGGAGAACGACCATAAGGTGCCCGAGGCAGCAATAGACCCTTGGAGACGAGTCGGCTGGAGGCCGATGTATTGAATCTCGACGCAATTTGAGTGTTCCATCGGCATTAGGAGGCCCTGAACGTTACAATTAACTATCATTTTTGCGTCGGATTCGATAATCTAAACTCACAGGAGAACGACCATAAGGTGCCCGAGGCAGCAATAGACCCGTGGAGACAAGTCGGCTGGAGGCCGATGTATTGAATCTCGACGCAATTTGAGTGTTCCATCGTCATTACAAGGCCCTGAACGTTACAATTAACTATCATTTTTGCGTCGGATTCGAAAATCTAGACTCACAGGAGAACGACCATAAGGTGCCCGAGGCAGCAATAGACCCTTGGAGACAAGTCGGCTGGAGGACGATGTATTGGATCGCGACGCAATTTGAGTCTTCTATCGTCATTAGGAGGCGCTGAACGTTACAATTCACTATCATTTTTGCGTCGGATTCGAAAATCTAGACTCACAGGAGAAGGACCATGTGGTGCCCGAGGCAGCGATATCCCCTTGGAGACAAGTCGGCTGGAGGCCGATGTATTGAATCTCGACGCAATTTGAGTGTTCCATCGTCATTAGAAGGCCCTGAACGTTACAATTAACTATCATTTTTGCGTCGGATTCGAAAATCTAGACTCACAGGAGATCGACCATAAGGTGCCCGAGGCAGCAATAGACCCTTGGAGACAAGTCGGCTGGAGGACGATGTATTGAATCACGACGCAATTTGAGAGTTCCATCGTCATTAGGTGGCCCTGAACGTTACAATTAACTATCATTTTTGCGTCGGATTCGAAAATCTAGACTTACAAGAGAACGACCATAAAGTGCCCGAGGCAGCATTAGACTCTTGGAGACAAGTCGGCTGGAGGATGATGTATTGGATCGCGACGCAATTTGAGTGTTCCATCGTCATTAGGAGGCCCTGAATGTTACAATTAACTATCAGTTTTTCGTCGGATTCGAAAATCTAGACTCACAGCAGACGAACCATTTGGTGCCCGAGGCAGCAATATCCCCTTGGAGACAAATCGGCTGGAGGACGATGTATAGAATCTCGACGCAATTTGAGTCTTCTATCGTCATTAGGAGGCGCTGAACGTTACAGTTCACTATCATTTTTGCGTCGGATTCGAAAATCTAGACTCACAGGAGAAGGATCATATTGTGCCCGAGACAGCAATTTCCCCTTGGAGACAAGTAGGCTGGAGGACGATGTATTGAATCTCGACGCAATTTGAGTGTTCCATCGGCATTAGGAGGCCCTAAACGTTACAATTAAGCTATCATTTTTGCGTCGGATTCGATAATCTAAACTCACAGGAGAACGACCATATGGTGCCCGAGGCAGCAATAGACCCTTGGAGACAAGTCGGCTGGAGGCCGATGTATTGAATCTCGACGCAATTTGAGTGTTCCATCGGCATTACAAGGCCCTGAACGTTACAATTAACTATCATTTTTGCGGCGGATTCGATAATCTAAACTCACAGGAGAACGACCATAAAGTGCCCGAGGCAGCAATAGACCCGTGGAGACAAGTCGGCTGGAGGCCGATGTATTGAATCTCGACGCAATTTGAGTGTTCCATCGTCATTACAAGGCCCTGAACGTTACAATTCACTATCATTTTTGCGTCGGATTCGAAAATCTAGACTCACAGGAGAAGGACCATGTGGTGCCCGAGGCAGCGATGTCCCCTTGGAGACAAGTCGGCTGGAGGCCGATGTATTGAATCTCGACGCAATTTGAGTGTTCCATCGTCATTAGAAGGCCCTGAACGTTACAATTAACTATCATTTTTGCGTCGGATTCGAAAATCTAGACTCACAGGAGAACGACCATAAGGTGCCCGAGGCAGCAATAGACCCTTGGAGACAAGTCGGCTGGAGGACGATGTATTGAATCTCGACGCAATTTGAGAGTTCCATCGTCATTACGCGGCCCTGAAAGTTACAATTAACTATCATTTTTGCGTCGGATTCGAAAATCTAGACTTACAAGAGAACGACCATAAAGTGCCCGAGGCAGCATTAGACTCTTGGAAACAAGTCGGCTGGAGGATGATGTATTGGATCGCGACGGAATTTGAGTGTTCCATCGTCATTAGGAGGCCCTGAATATTACAATTAACTATCAGTTTTTCGTCGGATTCGAAAATCTAGACTCACAGCAGACGAACCATTTGGTGCCCGAGGCAGCAATATCCCCTTGGAGACAAATCGGCTGGAGGACGATGTATTGAATCCCGACGCAATTTGAGTCTTCTATCGTCATTAGGAGGCGCTGAACGTTACAATTCACTATCATTTTTGCGTCGGATTCGAAAATGTAGACTCACAGGAGAAGGATCATATTGTGCCCGAGACAGCAATATCCCCTTGGAGACAAGTCGACTGGAGGCCGATGTATTGAATCTCGACGCAATTTGAGTGTTCCATCGTCATTAGAAGGCCCTGAACGTTACAATTAACTATCATTTTTGCGTCGGATTCGATAATCTAAACTCACAGGGGAACGACGATACGGTGACTGAGGCAGCTATTGACCCTTGGAGACAAGTCGGTTGGAGGACGATGTATTGGATCGCGACGCAATTTGAGAGTTCCATCGGCATTAGGAGGCCATGAACGTTACAATTAACTGTCAGTTTTTCGTCGGATTCGAAAATCTAAACTCACAGGAGAACGACCATAAGGTGCCCGAGGAAGCAATAGACCGTTGGAGACAAGTCGGCTGGAGGCCGATGTATTGAATCTCGACGCAATTTGAGTGTTCCATCGTCATTACAAGGCCCTGAACCTTACACTTAACTATCAGTTTCGCGTCGGATTCGAAAATCTACTCACAGGAGAAGTTCATACGGTGCTCGAGACAGCAATATACCCCTTGGAGACAAATCGGCTGGAGGACGATGCATTGCATCTCGACGCAATTTGAGTCTTCTATCGTCATTAGGAGGCGCTGAACGTTACAATTCACTATCATTTTTGCGTCGGATTCGAAAATCTAGACTTAGTAGAGAACGACCATAAGGTGAACGAGACAGCATTAGACCCTTGGAGACAAGTCGGCTGGAGGACGATGTATTGAATCTCGACGCAATTTGAGTGTCCCATCGTCATTAGGAGTCCCTAAACGTTGCAATTAACTATCATTTTTGCGTCGGATTCGATAATCTAAACTCACAGGGGAACGACCATACGGTGACCGAAGCAGCTATTGACCCATGGAGACAAGTCGGTTGGAGGTCGATGTATTGGATCGCGACGCAATTTGAGAGTTCCATCGGCATTAGGAGGCAATGAACGTTACAATTAACTATCATTTTTGCGTCGGATTCGAAAATCTAGACTTAGTAGAGAACGACCATAAGGTGAACGAGACAGCATTAGACCCTTGGAGACAAGTCGGCTGGAGGACGATGTATTGAATCTCGACGCAATTTGAGTGTCCCATCGTCATTACAAGGCCCTAAACGTTACAATTAACTATCATTTTTGCGTCGGATTCGATAATCTAAACTCACAGGAGAACGACCACAAGGGGCCCGAGGCAGCAACAGACCCTTGGAGACAAGTCGGCGGGAGGCCGATGTATTGAATCATGACGCAATTTGAGTGTTCCATCGTCATTACAAGGCCCTGAACGTTACAATTAAATATCATTTTTGCGTCGGATTCGAAAATCTAGACTCACAGGAGAACGACCATAAGGTGCCCGAGGCAGCAATAGACCCTTGGAGACGAGTCGGCTGGAGGAGGATGTATTGAATCTCGACGCAATTTGAGTGTTCCATCGGCATTAGGAGGCCCTGAACGTTACAATTAACTATCATTTTTGCGTCGGATTCGATAATCTAAACTCACAGGAGAACGACCATAAGGTGCCCGAGGCAGCAATAGACCCGTGGAGACAAGACGGCTGGAGGCCGATGTATTGTATCTCGACGCAATTTGACTGTTCCATCGTCATTACAAGGCCCTGAACGTTACAATTAACTATCATTTTTGCGTCGGATTCGAAAATCTAGACTCACAGGAGAACGACCATAAGGTGCCCGAGGCAGCAATAGACCCTTGGAGACAAGTCGGCTGGAGGACGATGTATTGGATCGCGACGCAATTTGAGTATTCTATCGTCATTAGGAGGCGCTGAACGTTACAATTCACTATCATTTTTGCGTCGGATTCGAAAATCTAGACTCACTGGAGAAGGACCATGTGGTGCCCGAGGCAGCGATATCCCCTTGGAGACAAGTCGGCTGGAGGCCGATGTATTGAATCTCGACGCAATTTGAGTCTTCTATCGTCATTAGGAGGCGCTGAACGTTACAATTCACTATCATTTTTGCGTCGGATTCGAAAATCTAGACTCACAGGAGAAGGATCATATTGTGCCCGAGACAGCAATATCCCCGTGGAGACAAGTCGGCTGGAGGCCGATGTATTGAATCTCGACGCAATTTTCCATCGTCATTAGGAGGCCCTGAACGTTACAAATAACTATCAATTTCGCGTCGGATTCGAAAATCTAGACTCACAGGAGACGGACCACATGGAGCCCGAGGCAGCAATATCCCCTTGGAGACAAGTCGGCTGGAGGTCGATGTATTGAATCTCCACTCAATTTGAGTGTTCCATCGTCATTAGGAGGCCCTGAATGTTACAATTAACTATCAGTTTTTCGTCGGAATCGAAAATCTAGACTCACTGGAGACGGACAATTTGGTGCCCGAGGCAGCAATATCCCCTTGGAGACCAGTCCGCTGGAGGACGATGTATTGAATCGCGACGCAATTTGAGTGCTCCATCGTCATTTGGAGGCCCTGAACGTTACAATTAACTATCAGTTTCGCGTCGGATTCAAAAATCCAGACTCACAGGAGACGGACCATTTGGTGTCCGAGGCAGCAATATCCCCTTGGAGACAAATCAGCTGGAGGACGATGTATTCAATCTCGACGCAATTTGAGAGTTCTATCGTCATCAGGAGGCGCTGAACGTTACTATTCACTATCAGTTTTGCGTCGGATTCTAAAATGTTGACTCACAGGGGAACGACCATACGGTGCCCAAGGCAGCAATAGACCCTTGGAGACAAATCGGCTGAATGCCGATGTATTGAATCTCGAGGCAATTTGAGTGTTCCATCGTCATTAGGAAGCCCTGAACGTTACAATTAGCAACCAGTTTCGCGTCGGATTCGAAAATCTAGACTCACATGAGAGCGAACATAAGAGGCCGGAGGCAGTAATATCCCCATGGAGACAAGTCGGCTGGAGGCCGATGTATTGAATCTCGACGCAATTTTAGTGTTCCATCGTCATTACAAGGCCCTGAACGTTACAATTAACTATCATTTTTGCGTCGGATTCGAAAATCTAGACTCACAGGAGAACGACCATAAGGTGCCCGAGGCAGCAATAGACCCTTGGAGACGAGTCGGCTGGAGGACGATGTATTGGATCGCGACGCAATTTGAGTGTTCCATCGTCATTAGGTCGCCCTGAACGTTATAATGAACTATCAGTTTTTCGTCGGATTCGAAGATCTAGACTCACAGCAGACGGACCATTTGGTGCCCGAGGCAGCAATATCCCCTTGGAGACAAATCGGCTGGAGGACGATGTATTGAATCTCGACGCAATTTGAGTCTTCTATCGTCATTAGGAGGCGCTGAACGTTACAATTCACTATCATTTTTGCGTCGGATTCGAAAATCTAGACTCACAGGAGAAGGATCATATTGTTCCCGAGACAGCAATATCCCCTTGGAGACAAGTCGGCTGGAGGCCGATGTATTGAATCTCGACCCAATTTGAGTGTTCCATCGTCATTAGGTGGCCCTGAACGTTACAATTAACTATCACTTTCGCGTCGGATTCGAAAATCTAGACTCACAGGAGACGGACCGTTTGGTGCCCGAGGCAGCAATATCCCCTTGGAGACAAATCGGCTGGAGGACGATGTATTGAGTCTCGAAGCAATTTGAGTCTTCTATCGTCATTAGGAGGCGCTGAACGTTACAATTCACTATCATTTTTGCGTCGGATTCGAAAATCTAGACTCACAGGAGAAGGATCATATTGTGCCCGAGACAGCAATATCCCCTAGGAGACAAGTCGGCTGGAGGCCGATGTAGTGAATCTCGACCCAATTTGAGTGTTCCATCGTCATTAGGTGGCCCTGAACGTTACAATTAACTATCAGTTTCGCGTCGGATTCGAAAATCTAGACTCACAGGAGACGGACCACATGGAGCCCGAGGCAGCAATATCCCCTTGGAGACAAGTCGGCTGGAGGTCGATGTATTGAATCTCGACTCAATTAGAGTGTTCCATCGTCATTAGGTGGCCCTGAACGTTACAATTAACAATCAGTTTTGCGTCGGCTTCGAAAATCAAGACTCACAGCGGAACGATCACAAAGTGCCCGTGGCAGCTATTGACCCTATGAGACAAGTCGGTTGGAGGACGATGTATTAGATCGCGACGCAAAATGAGTGTTCCATCGTCATTAGGAGGCCCTGAATGTCACAATTAACTATCAGTTTTTCGTCGGATTCGAAAATCTTGACTCACTGGAGACGGACCATAAGGTGCCCGATGCGGCAATATCCCCTTGGAGACCAGTCCGCTGGAGGACGATGTATTGAATCTCGATGCAATTTGAGAGTTCTATCGTCGTCAGGAGGCGCTGAACGTTACTATTCACTATCATTTTTGCGTCGGATTCGAAAATCTAGACTCACAGGAGAAGGATCATATGGTGCCCGAGACAGCAATATCCCCTTGGAGACAAGTTCGCTGGAGGCCGATGTATTGAATCTCGACGCAATTTGAGTGTTCCATCGTCATTACAAGGCCCTGAACGTTACAATTAACTGTCATTTTTGCGTCGGATTCGAAAATCTAGACTCACAGGAGAACGACCATAAGGTGCCCGAGGCAGCAATAGACCCTTGGAGACAAGTCGGCTGGAGGCCGATGTATTGAATCTCGACGCAATTTGAGTGTTCCATCGTCATTAGGAGGCCCTGAATGTTACAATTAACTATCAGTTTTTCGTCGGATTCGAAAATCTAGACTCACTGGAGACGGACCATAAGGTGCCCGATGCAGCATTATCCCCTTGGAGACCAGTCCTCTGGAGGACGATGTATTGAATCGCGACGCAATTTGAGTGCTCCATCGTCATTTGGTGGCCCTGAACGTTACAATTAACTATCAGTTTCGCGTCGGATTCAAAAATCCAGACTCACATGAGACGGACCATTTGGTGCCCGAGGCAGCAATATCCCCTTGGAGATATTTCCGCTGGAGGACGATGTATTGAATCGCGACGCAATTTGAGTGCTCCATCGTCATTAGGAGGCCCTGAACGTTACAATTAACAATTAGTTTTGCGTCGGATTAGAAAATCTAGACTCACAGGAGAACGAGCATTAGGTGCCCGGGGCAGCAATAACCCCTTGGAGACCAGTCCGCTGGAAGACGATGTATTGAATCGCGACGCAATTTGTGTGCTCCAGCGTCATTAGGAGGCCCTGAACGTTACAATTAACTATGAGTTTTGCGTCGGATTCGAAAACGTAGAATCACCGGAGACGGACCATGTGGTGCCCGAGGCAGCGATATCCCCATTAGAGACAAGTCGGCTGGAGGCCGATGTATTGAATCTCGACGCAATTTGAGTGTTCCATCGTCATAACAAGGCCCTGAACGTTACAGTTAACTATCATTTTAGCGTCGGATTCGAAAATCTACTAACAGGAGAAGGATCATATGGCGCACGAGACTGCAATATCCCCTTGGATACAAGTCGACTGGCGGTCGATGTATTGACTCTCGACGGAATTTGTGTGCTCCATCGTCATTAGAAGGCCCTGAACGTTACAATTAACTATGAGTTTAGCGTCGGATTCGAAAACGTAGAATCACCGGAGACGGACCATGTGGTGCCCGAGTCAGCGATATCCCCTTGGAGACAAGTCGACTGGAGGACGATGTAGTGAATCTCGACGCAATTTGAGTGTTCCTTCGTCATTAGGAGGCCTGAACGTTACAATTTACTATCTGTTTTGCGTCGGATTCGAAAATCTAGACTCACAGGAGAGGGACAATGTGGTGCCCGAGAAAGCAATATCCACTTGAAGACAAGTCGGCTGGAGGCCGATGTATTGAATCTCGACGAAATTTGAGTGTTCCATCGTCATTAGGAGGCCCTGAACGTTACAATTAACTATCAGTTTCGTTTCGGATTCGAAAATCTAGACTCACATTAGACGGACCACATGGAGCTCGAGGCAGCAATATCCCCTTGGAGACAAGTCGGCTGGAGGTTGATGTATTAAATCCCGACTCAATTTGAGTGTGCCATCGTCATTAGGTGGCCTAGAACGTTACAATTAACAATCAGTTTTGCGTCGGGTTCGAAAATCTAGACTCACAGCAGAAGGATCACAAGGTGCCCGTGGCAGCTATTGACCCTTGGAGACAAGTCGGTTGGAGGACGATGTATTGACTCTCGACGCAATTTGAGTGTTCCATCGTCATTAAGAGGCCCTGAGCATTGCATTTAACTATCAGTTTTGCGTCGGATTCTAAAATGTTGACTCACAGGGGAACGACCATACGGTGCCCGAGGCAGCAATAGACCCTTGGAAACAAATCGGCTGAATGCCGATGTATTGAATCTAGAGGCAATATGAGTGTTCCATCGTCATTAGGAAGCCCTGAACGTTACAATTAACAATCAGTTTGGCGTCGGATTCGAAAATCTAGACTCACATGAGAGCGAACATATGAGGCCGGAAGCAGTAATATCCCCATGGAGACAAGTCGGCTGGAGGACGATGTATTGAATCTCGACGCAATTTGAGTGTCCCATCGTCATAAGGAGGCCCTAAACGATACAATTAACTATCATTTTTGCGTCGGATTCGAGAATCTAGACTCACGGGAGAACGACCATTAGGTGCCCGAGGCAGCAATAGACTCTTGGAGACAAGTCGGCTGGAGGCCGATGTATTGAATCTCGACGCAATTTGAGTGTTCCATCGGCATTAGGAGGCCCTGAACGTTACAGTTAACTATCATTTTAGCGTCGGATTCGAAAATCTAGACTCACAGGAGAACGACCATAAGGTGCCCGAGGCAGCAATAGACTCTTGGAGACAAGTCGGCTGGAAACCGATGTATTGATTCTTGACGCAATTTGAGTGTTCCATCGTCATTAGGATGCCCTGAACGTTACAATTAACAATCATTTTAGCGTCGGATTCGAACATCTACTTACAGGAGAAGTTCATACGGTGCTCGAGACAGCAATGTACCCCTTGGAGACAAATCGACTGGAGGCCGATGTATTGAATATCGACGAAATTTGAGTGTTCCATCGTCATTAGGTCGCCCTGAACGTTATAATGAACTATCAGTTTTGCGTCATAATCGAAAATCTAGACTTACAAGAGAACGACCATAAGGTGCCCGAGGCAGCTTTAGACCCTTGGAGACAAGTCGGCTGGAGGACGATGTATTGGATCGCGACGCTATTTGAGTGTTCCATCGTCATTAGGTCGCCCTGAACGTTATAATGAAGGATCAGTTTTTCGTCGGATTTGAAAATCTAGACTCACAGCAGACGGACCATTTGGTGCCCGAGGCAGCAATATCCCCTTGGAGACAAATCGGCTGGAGGACGATGTATTGAATCTCGACGCAATTTGAGTCTTCTATCGTCATTAGGAGGTGCTGAACGTTACAATTCACTATCATTTTTGCGTCGGATTCGAAAATCTAGACTCACAGGAGAAGGATCATATTGTGCCCGAGACAGCAATATCCCCGTGGAGACAAGTCGGCTGGAGGCCGATGTATTGAATCTCGACGCAATTTTCCATCGTCATTAGGAGGCCCTGAACGTTACAAAGAACTATCAATTTCGCGTCGGATTCGAAAATCTAGACTCACAGGAGACGGACCACATGGAGCCCGAGGCAGCAATATCCCCTTGGAGACAAGTCGGCTGGAGGTCGATGTATTGAATCGCGACGCAATTTGAGTGCTCCATCTTCATTTGGAGGCCCTGAACGTTACAATTAACTATCAGTTTCGCGTCGGATTCAAAAATCCAGACTCATAGGAGACAGACCATTTGGTGCCCGAGGCAGCAATATCCCCTTGGAGACAAATCGGCTGGAGGACGATGTATTGAATCTCGACGCAATTTGAGTCTTCTATCGTCATTAGGAGGTGCTGAACGTTACAATTCACTATCATTTTTGCGTCGGATTCGAAAATCTAGACTCACAGGAGAAGGATCATATCGTGCCCGAGACAGCAATATCCCCGTGGAGACAAGTCGGCTGGAGGCCGATGTATTGAATCTCGACGCAATTTTCCATCGTCATTAGGAGGCCCTGAACGTTACAAATAACTATCAATTTCGCGTCGGATTCGAAAATCTAGACTCACAGGAGACGGACCACATGGAGCCCGAGGCAGCAATATCCCCTTGGAGACAAGTCGGCTGGAGGTCGATGTATTGAATCGCGACGCAATTTGAGTGCTCCATCTTCATTTGGAGGCCCTGAACGTTACAATTAACTATCAGTTTCGCGTCGGATTCAAAAATCCAGACTCACAGGAGACAGACCATTTGGTGCCCGAGGCAGCAATATCCCCTTGGAGACAAATCAGCTGGAGGACGATGTATTCATACTCGACGCAATTTGAGAGTTCTATCGTCATCAGGAGGCGCTGAACGTTACTATTCACTATCAGTTTTGCGTCGGATTCTAAAATGTTGACTCACAGGGGAACGACTATACGGTGCCCGAGGCAGCAATAGACCCTTGGAGTTAAGTCGGCTGGAGGACGATGTATTGGATCGCGACGCAATTTGAGTGTTCCATCGTCATTAGGTCGCCCTGAACGTTATAATGAACTATCAGTTTTTCGTCGGATTCGAAAATCTAGACTCACAGCAGACGGACCATTTGGTGCCCGAGGCAGCAATATCCCCTTGGAGACAAATCGGCTGGAGGACGATGTATTGAATCTCGACCCAATTTGAGTGTTCCATCGTCATTAGGTGGCCCTGAACGTTACAATTAACTATCACTTTCGCGTCGGATTCGAAAATCTAGACTCACAGGAGACGGACCGTTTGGTGCCCGAGGCAGCAATATCCCCTTGGAGACAAGTCGGCTGGAGGCCGATGTATTGAATCTCGACCCAATTTGAGTGTTCCATCGTCATTAGGTGGCCCTGAACGTTACAATTAACTATCACTTTCGCGTCGGATTCGAAAATCTAGACTCACAGGAGACGGACCGTTTGGTGCCCGAGGCAGCAATATCCCCTTGGAGACAAGTCGGCTGGAGGTCGATGTATTGATTCTCGACTCAATTAGAGTGTTCCATCGTCATTAGGTGGGCGTGAACGTTACAATTAACAATCAGTTTGGCGTCGGGTTCGAAAATCAAGACTCACAGCCGAACGATCACAAAGTGCCCGTGGCAGCTATTGACCCTATGAGACAAGTCGGTTGGAGGACGATGTATTAGATCGCGACGCAAAATGAGTGTTCCATCGTCATTAGGAGGCCCTGAATGTCACAATTAACTATCAGTTTTTCGTCGGATTCGAAAATCTTGACTCACTGGAGACGGACCATAAGGTGCCCGATGCGGCAATAGCCCCTTGGAGACCAGTCCGCTGGAGGACGATGTATTGAATCTCGATGCAATTTGAGAGTTCTATCGTCGTCAGGAGGCGCTGAACGTTACTATTCACTATCATTTTTGCGTCGGATTCGAAAATCTAGACTCACAGGAGAACGACCATAAGGTGCTCGAGGCAGCAATAGACCCTTGGAGACAAGTCGGCTGGAGGCCGATGTATTGAATCTCGACGCAATTTGAGTGTTCCATCGACATTAGGAGGCCCTGAATGTTACAATTAACTATCAGTTTTTCGTCGGATTCGAAAATCTAGACTCACTGGAGACGGACCATAAGGTGCCCGATGCAGCAATATCCCCTTGGAGACCAGTCCTCTGGAGGACGATGTATTGAATCGCGACGCAATTTGAGTGCTCCATCGTCATTTGGTGGCCCTGAACGTTACAATTAACTATCAGTTTCGCGTCGGATTCAAAAATCCAGACTCACATGAGACGGACCATTTGGTGCCCGAGGCAGCAATATCCCCTTGGAGACAAGTCGGCTGGAGGACGATGTATTGAATCTCGACGCAATTTGAGTGTTCCATCGTCATTAGGAGGCGCTGAACGTTACAATTAACTATCAGTTTTGCGTCGGGTTCGAATATGTAGACTCACAGGAAAACGATCATAATGTGAACGAGGCTGCAATAGACCATTGGAGAGAAGTCGGCTTGAGGACGATGTATTGGATCGCGACGCAATTTGAGTGTTCCATCGTCATTAGGAGGCCCTGAATGTTACAATTAACTATCAGTTTTTCGTCGGATCCAAGATCTTGACTCACTGGAGACGGACCATAAGGTGCCCGAGGCAGCAATATCCCCTTGGAGATATTTCCGCTGGAGGACGATGTATTGAATCGCGACGCAATTTGAGTGCTCCATCGTCAGTAGGAGGCCCTGAACGTTACAATTAACAATTAGTTTTGCGTCGGATTAGAAAATCTAGACTCACAGGAGAACGAGCATTAGGTGCCCGGGGCAGCAATAACCCCTTGGAGACCAGTCCGCTGGAAGACGATGTATTGAATCGCGACGCAATTTGTGTGCTCCAGCGTCATTAGGAGGCCCTGAACGTTACAATTAACTATGAGTTTTGCGTCGGATTCGAAAACGTAGAATCACCGGAGACGGACCATGTGGTGCCCGAGGCAGCGATATCCCCTTTGGAGACAAGTCGGCTGGAGGCCGATGTAATGAATCTCGACGCAATTTGAGTGTTCCATCGTCATAACAAGGCCCTGAACGTTACAGTTAACTATCATTTTAGCGTCGGATTCGAAAATCTACTAACAGGAGAAGGATCATATGGTACACGAGACTGCAATATCCCCTTGGATACAAGTCGACTGGCGGTCGATGTATTGACTCTCGACGGAATTTGTGTGCTCCATCGTCATTAGGAGGCCCTGAACGTTACAATTAACTATGAGTTTTGCGTCGGATTCGAAAACGTAGAATCACCGGAGACGGACCATGTGGTGCCCGAGGCAGCAATATCCCCTTGGAGATATTTCCGCTGCAGGACGATGTAGTGAATCTCGACGCAATTTGAGTGTTCCTTCGTCATTAGGAGGCCTGAACGTTACCATTTACTATCTGTTTTGCGTCGGATTCGAAAATCTAGACTCACAGGAGAAGGTGACCGTGGCAGCAATAGACCCTTGGAGACAAGTCGGCTCTAGGCCTATGTATTGAATCTCGACACAATTTGAGTGTTCCATCGTCATTAGGAGGCGCTGAACGTTACAATTAACTAGCATTATTGCGTCGGATTCGAAAATCTAGACTCACAGGAGAGGGACAATGTGGTGACCGAGAAAGCAATATCCACTTGAAGACAAGTCGGCTGGAGGCCGATGTATTGAATCTCGACGTAATTTGAGTCTTCCATCGTCATTAGGAGGCGCTGAACGTTACAATTAACTATCATTTTAGCATCGGATTCGAAAATCTAATCACAGGAGAAGCAGCATTTTGTGCACGAGACAGCAATATTCCCTTGGAGACAAGTCGGCTGAAGGACGATGTAGTGAATCTCGGCCCAATTTGAGTGTTCCTTCGACATTAGGAGATCCTGAACGTTACAATTAACTATCAGTTTTACGTCGGATTCTAAAATGTAGACTCACAGGGGAACGACCATAAGGTGCCCCAAGCAGCAATATCCCCTTGGAGACAAGTCGGCTGGAGGACGATGTATTGAATCTCGACGCAATTTGAGTGTTTCATCGTCATTAGAAGGCCCTGAACGTTACAATTAACAATCATTTTAGCGTCGGATTCGAAAATCTACTTACAGGAGAAGTTCATACGGTGCTCGAGACAGCAATATACCCCTTGGAGATAAATCGACTGGAGGCCGATGTATTGAATATCGACGCAATTTGAGTGTTCCATCGTCATTAGGTCGCCCTGAACGTTGTAATAAACTATCAGTTTTGCGTCGGATTCGAAAATCTAGACTTACAAGAGTACGACCATAAGGTGCCCGAGGCAGCATTAGACCCTTGGAGACAAGTCGGCTGGAGGACGATGTATTGGATCGCGACGCAATTTGAGTGTTCCATCGTCATTAGGAGGCCCTGAATGATACAATTAACTATCAGTTTTTCGTCGGATTCGAAAATCTAGACTCACAGATGACGGACCATTTGGTGCCCGAGGCAGCAATATCCCCTTGGAGTCAAATCGGCTGGAGGACGATGTATTGAATCTCGACGCAATTTGAGTCTTCTATCGTCATTAGGAGGCGCTGAACGTTACAATTCTCTATCATTTTTGCGTCGGATTCGAAAATCTAGACTCACAGGAGAAGAATCATATTATGCCCGAGACAGCAATATCCCCTTGGAGACAAGTCGGCTGGAGGCCGATGTATTGAATCTCGACGCAATTTGAGTGTTCCATCGTCATTAGGAGGCCCTGAACGTTACAATTAACTATCAGTTTTTCGTCGGATTCGAAAATCTAGACTCACTGGAGACGGACCGTAAGGTGCCCGATGCAGCAATATCCCCTTGGAGACCAGTCCGCTGGAGGACGATGTATTGAATCTTGACGCAATTTGAGTGTCCCATCGTCACTAGGAGGCCCTAAACGTTACAATTAACTATCATTTTTGCGTCGGATTCGATAATCAAAACTCACAGGAGAACGACCATAAGGTGCCCGAGGCAGCAACAGACCCTTGGAGACAAGTCGGCTGGAGGCCGATGTATTGAATCTCGACACAATTTGAGTGTTCCATCGTAATTACAAGGCCCTGAACGTTACAATTAACTATCATTTTTCCGTCGGATTCGAAAATCTAGACTCACAGGAGAACGACCGTAAGGTGCCCGAGGCAGCAATAGACCCTTGGAAACAAGTCGGCTGGAGGCTGATGTATTGAATCTCGCCGCAATTTGAGTGTTCCATCGGCAATAGGAGGCCCTGAACGTTACAGTTAACTACCATTTTAGCGTCGGATTCGAAAATCTACTAACAGGAGGAGGATCATATGGTGCACGAGACTGCAATATCCCCTTGGATACAAGTCGACTGGAGGCTGATGTATTGAATCTCGACGCACCTTGGGTGTTCCATCGTCATTAGGAGGCCCTGAACATTACAATTAACTATCAATTTTACGTCGGATTCTAAAATGTAGAATCACAGGGGAACGACCATAAGGTGCCCTATGCAGCAATATCCCCTTGGAGACAAGACGGCTGGTGGACGATGTATTGGATCGCGACGCAATTTGAGTGTTCCATCGTCATTAGGAGGCCCTGAACAATACAATTAACAATCAGTTTTGCGTCGGATTAGAAAATCTAGACTCACAGGAGAGGCACAATGTGGTGCCCGAGAAAGCAATATCCACTTGAAGACAAGTCGGCTGGAGGCCGATGTATTGACTCTCGACGCAATTTGAGTGTTCTATCGTCATTAGGAGGCGCTGAACAATACAATTAACTAGCATTTTTGCGTCGGATTCGAAAATCTAGACTCACTGGAGACGGACCATATGGTGCCCGGGGCTACAATATCCCCTTGAAGGCAAGTCGGCTGGAGGCCGATGAATTGAATCTCGACGCAATTTGAGTGTTCCATCGTCATTAGGAGGCCCTGAACAATACAATTAACTATCATTTTTCCGTCGGATTCGAAAATCTAGACTCTCAGGAGAACGAACATAAGGTGCCCGAGGCAGCAATAGACCCTTGGAGACAAGTCGGCTGGAAGACGATGTATTGACTCTCGACGCAATTTGAGTGTTCCATCGTCATTAGGAGGCGCTGAACGTTACAATTAACTATCATTTTAGCGTCGGATTCGAAAATCTACTCACAGGAGAAGGAACATATGGTGCCCGAGACAGCAATATCCCCTTGGATACAAGTCGGCTGGAGGACGATTTATTGACTCTCGACGCAATTTCAATGATCCATCGTCATTAGGAGGCCCTGAATGTTACAATGAACTATCAGTTTTTCGTCGGATTCGGAGATCTAGTCTCACTGGAGACGGCCCATAAGGTGCCCTAGGCAGCAATATCCCCTTGGAGACCATTCCGCTGGAGGATGATGTATTTAATCGCGACGAAATTTGAGTGCTCCATCGTCATTAGGAGGCCCTGAACGTTACAATTAACAATCAGTTTTGCGTCGGATTAGAAAATCTAGACTCACTGGAGAACGAACATAAGGTGCCCGAGTCAGCAATATCCCCTTGGAGACCAGTCTGCTGGAGGACGATGTATTGAATCGCGACGCAATTTGTGTGCTCCATCGTCATTAGGAAGCCCTGAACGTTGCAATTATCTATGAGTTTTGCGACGGATTCGAAAACGTAGAATCACCGGAGTCGGACCATGTGGTGCCCGAGGCAGCGATATGCCCTTGGAGACAAGTCGGCTGGAGGACGATGTAGTGAATCTCGACGCAATTTGAGTGTTCCATCGTCATTAGAAGGCACTGAACGTTACAATTAATTATCATTTTTGCGTCGGATTCGAAAATTTAGACTCTCAGGAGAACGAACATAAGGTGCCCGAGGCAGCAATAGACCCTTGGAGACAAGTCGGCTGGAGGACGATGTCTTGACTCTCGACGCAATTTGAGTGTTCCATCGTCATTAGGAGGCGCTGAACGTTACAATTACCTATCATTTTAACGTTGGATTCGAAAATCTACTCACAGGAGAAGCAACATATGGTGCCCGAGACAGCAATATCCCCTTGAATACAAGTCGGCTGGAGGACTATGTATTGACTCTCGACGCAATTTGATTGATCCATCGTCATTAGGAGGCCCTGAATGTTACAATTAACTATCAGTTTTTCGTCGGATTCGAAAATCTAGACTCACTGGAGACGGACCATAAGGTGCCCGAGGCAGCAATATCCCCTTGGAGACCAGTCCGCTGGAGGACGAAGTATTGAATCGCGACGCAATTTGAGTGCTCCATCGTCTTTAGGTGGCCCTGAACGTTACAATTAACTAGCAGTTTTGCGTCGGATTCGAAAACGCAGAATCACCGGAGAAGGACCATGTGGTGCCCGAGGCAGCGATATCCCCTTGGAGACTAGTCGGCTGGAGGACGATGTAGTGAATCTCGACGCAAATTGAGTGTTCCATCGTCATTAGGAGGCCCTGAACGTTACAATTAACTATCTGTTTTGCGATGGATTCGAAAATCTAGACTCACATGTGACGGACCACATGGAACCCGATGCAGCAATATCGCCTTGTAGACAAGTCGACTGGAGGTCGATGTATTGACTGTCGACGCAATTTCAGTGTTCCATCGTCATTAGGAGGCGCTGAACGTTACAATTAACTATCTGTTTTGCGTCGGATACGGCAATCTAGACTCACAGGAGAACGACAGTAAGGTGCCCGAGGCAGCAATAGACTCTTGGAGACAAGTCGGCTGAAAGACGATGTATCGAATCTCGACGCAATTTGAGTGTTCCATCGTCATTAGAAGGCCCTGAACGTTACAATTAACTATCTGATTTGCGTCGGATTCGAAAATCTAGACTCACAGGAGACGGACCACATGGAACCCGATGCAGCAATATCCCCTTGTAGACAAGTCGACTGGAGGTCGATGTATTGACTCTCGACGCAATTTGAGTGTCCATCGTCATTAGGAGGCGCTGAACGTTACAATTAACTAGCTTTATTGCGTCGGATTCGAAAATCTAGACTCACAGGAGAGGGACAATGTGGTGACCGAGAAAGCAATATCCACTTGAAGACAAGTCGGCTGGAGGCCGATGTATTGAATCTCGACGCAATTTGAGTCTTGCATCGTCATTAGGAGGCGCAGAACGTTACAATTAACTATCATTTTAGCGTCGGATTCGAAAATCTAATCACAGGAGAAGCAGCATTTTGTGCCCGAGACAGCAATATCCCCTTGGAGACAAGTCGGCTGGAGGTCGATGTATTGAATCTCGACTCAATTTGAGTGTTCCATCGTCATTACAAGGCCCTGAACGTCACAATTAACTATCATTTTTGCGTCAGATTCGAAAATCTAGACTCACAGGAGAACCACCATAAGGTGCCCGAGGCAGCAATACACCCTTGGAGACAAGTCGGCTGGAGGCCGATGTATTGAATCTCGACGCAATTTGAGTGTTCCATCGGCATTAGGAGGCCCTGAACGTTACAATTAACAATCAGTTTTGCGTCGGGTTCGAAAATCTAGACTCACTGGAGACGGACCATAAGGTGCCCGATGCAGCAATATCCCCTTGGAGACCAGTCCGCTGGAGGACGATGTATTGAATCTCGACGCAATTTGAGTGCTCCATCGTCATTAAGAGGCCCTGAGCATTACATTTAACTATCAGTTTTGCGTCGGATTCTAAAATGTTGACTCACATGGGAACGACCATACGGTGCCCGAGGCAGCAATAGACACTTGGAGACAAATCGGCTGAATGCCGATGTATTGAATCTCGAGGCAATTTGAGTGTTCCATCGTCATTAGGAAGCCCTGAACGTTACAATTAACAATCAGTTTCGCGTCGGATTCGAAATTCTAGACTCACATGAGAGCGAACATAAGAGGCCGGAGGCAGTAATATCCCCATGGAGACAAGTCGGCTGGAGGACGATGTATTGAATCTTGACACAATGTGAGTGTCCCATCGTCACTAGGAGGCCCTAAACGTTACAATTAACTATCATTTTTGCGTCGGATTCGATAATCTAAACTCACAGGAGAACGACTATAAGGTGCCCGAGGCAGCAACAGACCCTTGGAGACAAGTCGGCTGGAAGACGATGTATTGACTCTCGACGCAATTTGAGTGTTCCATTGTCATTAGGAGGCGCTGAACGTTACAATTAACTATCATTTTAGCGTCGGATTCGAAAATCTACTCACAGGAGAAGGAACATATCGTGCCCGAGACAGCAATATCCCCTTTGATACAAGTCGGCTGGAGGACGATGTATTGACTCTCGACGCAATTTGAATGATCCATCGTCATTAGGAGGCCCTGAATGTTACAATTAACTATCAGTTTTTCGTCGGATTCGAAGATCTAGACTCACTGGAGACGGACCATAAGGTGCCCTAGGCAGCAATATCCCCTTGGAGACCATTCCGCTGGAGGACGATGAATTTAATTGCGACGCAATTTGAGTGCTCCATCGTCATTAGGAGGCCCTGAACGTTACAATTAACAATCAGTTTTGCGTCGGATTAGAAAATCTAGACTCACAGGAGAACGAACATAAGGTGCCCGAGGCAGCAATATCCCCTTGGATACCAGTCTGCTGGAGGACGATGTATTGAATCGCGACGCAATTTGTGTGCCCCATCGTCATTAGGAAGCCCTGATCGTTGCAATTATCTATGAGTTTTGCGTCGGATTCGAAAACGTAGAATCACCGGAGACGGACCATGTGGTGCCCGAGGCAGCGATATGCCCTTGGAGACAAGTCGGCTGGAGAACGATGTAGTGAATCTCGACGCAATTTGAGTGTTCCATCGTCATTAGAAAGCCCTGAACGTTACAATTATCATTTTTGCGTCGGATTCGAAAATTTAGACTCTCAGGAGAACGAACATAAGGTGCCCGAGGCTGCAATAGACCCTTGGAGACAAATCGGCTGAATGCCGATGTATTGAATCTCGAGGGAATTTGAGTGTTCCATCGTCATTAGGAAGCCCTGAACGTTACAATTAACAATCAGTTTCGCGTCAGATTCGAAATTCTAGGCTCACATGAGACGGACCACATGGAGCCCGAGGCAGCAATATCCCCTTGGAGACAAGTCGGCTGGAGGTCGATGTATTGAATCTCGACTCAATTTGAGTGTTCCATCGTCATTAGGTGGCCCTGAACGTTACAATTAACAATCAGTTTTGCGTCGGGTTCGAAAATCTAGACTCACTGGAGACGGACCATACGGTCCCCGAGGCAGCAATATCCCCTTGGAACAAGTCGGCTGGAGGACGATGTATTGAATCTCGACGCAACTTGAGTGTTCCATCGTCATTAGGAGGCGCTGAACGTTACTATTAACTAACAGTTCTGCGTCGCATTCGAATACGTAGAATCACCGGAGACGAACCATGTGGTGCGCGAGGCAGCGTTATCCCTCTGGAGACAAGTCGGCTGGAGGACGATGTAGTGAATCTCGACGCCATTTGTGTGTTCCATCGTCATTAGGATGCCCTAAGCGTTACAATTAACTATCAGTATTTCATCGGATTCGAAAATCTAGACTCAGTGGAGACGGATCATAAGGTGCCCGAAGCAGCAATATCCCTTGGAGACCAGTCCACTGGAGGACGATGTATTGATTCGCGACGCAATTTCAGTGCTCCATCGTCATTAGGAGGCCCTGAACGGTACAATTAACTATCAGTTTCGCGTCGGATTCGAAAATCTAGACTCACAGGAGACAGACCACATGGAGCCCGAGGCGGCAGTATCCCCTTGGAGACAAGTCGGCTGGAATACGATGTACTGAATCTCGACACAATTTGAGTGTTCCATCGTCATTAGGAGGCGCTGAACGTTACAATTAACAATCAGTTTCGCGTCGGATTCGAAATTCTAGACTCACATGAGAACGAACATAAGAGGCCGGAGGCAGTAATATCCCCATGGAGACAAGTCGGCTGGAGGACGATGTATTGAATCTTGACGCAATTTGAGTGCTCCATCGTCATTAAGAGGCCCTGAGCATTACATTTAACTATCAGTTTTGCGTCGGATTCTAAAATGTTGACTCACATGGGAACGACCATACGGTGCCCGAGGCAGCAATAGACCCTTGGAGACAAATCGGCTGAATGCCGATGTATTGAATCTCGAGGCAATTTGAGTGTTCCATCGTCATTAGGAGGCGCTGAACGTTACAATTAACTATCATTTTATCGTTGGATTCGAAAATCTACTCACAGGAGAAGGAACATATGGTGCCCGAGACAGCAATATCCCCTTGGATACAAGTCGGCTGGAGGACGATGTATTGACTCTCGACGCAATTTGATTGATCCATCGTCATTAGGAGGCCCTGAATGTTACAATTAACTATCAGTTTTTCGTCGGATTCGAAAATCTAGACTCACTGGAGACGGACCATACGGTGCCCGAGGCAGCAATATCCCCTTGGAACAAGTCGGCTGGAGGACGATGTATTGAATCTCGACGCAACTTGAGTGTTCCATCGTCATTAGGAGGCGCTGAACGTTACTATTAACTAACAGTTCTGCGTCGCATTCGAATACGTAGAATCACCGGAGACGAACCATGTGGTGCGCGAGGCAGCGTTATCCCTCTGGAGACAAGTCGGCTGGAATACGATGTATTGATTCTCGACACAATTTGAGTGTTCCATCGTCATTAGGAGGCGCTGAACGTTACAATTAACTATCTGTTTTGCGTCGTATACGAAAATCTAGACTCACTGGAGATGGACCATAATGTGCCCGAAGCAGCAATATATCCTTGGAGACCAGTCAGCTGGAGGACGATGTATTGAATCGCGACGCAATTTGAGTGTTGCATCGTCATTAGGAGGCGCTGAACGTTGCAATTAACTATCATTTTGGCGTCGGATTCGAGAATCTAATCACAGGAGAAGCAGCATTTTGTGCCCGAGACAGCAATATCCCCTTGGAGACAAGTCCGCTGAAGGACGATGTATTGAATCTCGACGCAATTTGAGTGTTCCATCGTAATTAGGAGGCTCTGAACGTTACAATTAACTTTCAGTTTCGCATCGGATTCAACGATCTAGACTCACAGGAGACGGACCGTTTGGTGCCCGTGGCAGCAATATCCCGTTGGAGACAAGTCCGCTGAAGGACGATGTATTGAATCTCGACGCAATTTGAGTGTTCCTTCGTCATTAGGAGACCCTGAACGTTACAATTAACTATCTGTTTTGCGTTGGATTCAAAAATCTAGACTCACAGGAGAAGGACCATAAGGTGCTCGAGGCAGCAATAGACCCTTGGAGACAAGTCGGCTCGAGGCCGATGTATTGAATCTCGACGCACTTTGAGTGTTCCATTAGGAGGCCCTGAACATTACAATTAACTATCAGTTTTACGTCGGATTCTAAAATGTAGACTCACAGGGGAACGACCATAAGGTGCCCTAAGCAGCAATATCCCCTTGGAGACAAGTCGGCTGGAGGACGATGTATTGAATCTCGACGCAATTTGAGTGTTCCATCGTCATTAGGAGACGCTGAACGTTACAATTATCTATCTGTTTTGCGTCGGGTTCGAAAAGTAGACTCACAGGAGAACGATCATAATGTGTCCGAGGCAGCAATAGACCATTGGAGAGAGGTCGGCTGGAGGACGATGTATTGGATCGCGACGCAATTTGAGTGTTCCATCGTCATTAGGAGGCCCTGAATGTTACAATTAACTATCAGTTTTTCGTCGGATTCGAAGATCTAGACTCACTGGTGACGGACCACAAGGTGCCCGAGGAAGCAATATCCCCTCGGAGATATTTCCGCTGGAGGACGATGTATTGAATCGCGACGGGATTTGAGTGCTCCATCGTCATTAGGAGGCCCTGAACGTTACAATTATCAATCAGTTTTGCGTCGGATTAGAAAATCTAGACGCACAGGAGAACGAGCATAAGGTGCCCGGGGCAGCAATAACCCCTCGGAGACCAGTCCGCTGGAAGACGATGTATTGAATCGCGACGCAATTTGTGTGCTCCATCGTCATTAGGAGGCCCTGAACGTTACAATTAACTATGAGTTTTGCGTCGGATTCGAAAACGTAGAATCACCGGAGACGGACCATGTGGTGC
>NW_025725767.1:0-23061 GCF_021461395.2 Schistocerca americana | reverse complement strand
GCCACCAGCCTTCTTTGCGCCGGCCGCACGGGCGCCCTTCTTCTCCTTGCTGGCCGGAGCGGCGCGCTTCTTCTTGGCACCGCCAGCACGAGCCTTGCCGCCCTCGGCCGCCCCCCCCGCCGCCGGCGCCGGCAAGCTTGAACGAGCCGGACGCGCCCTTCCCCTTCGTCTGCACCAGCTCGCCCGCCACGACGGCCGACTTGAGGTACTTCTTGATAAACGGCGCCAGCTTCTCCGCGTCCAGCTTGTAGTGCGCGGCTATGTACTTCTTGATCGCCTGCAGCGACGACCCGCCGCGCTCCTTCAGACTCTTGATGGCGGCCGTCACCATCTCAGAGGTGCGCGGGTGCGCAGGCTTGGCGCGCGGCTTCTTCGCAGACGACGCAGACTTGGCCTTCTTCGTAGTGCCGGTGGCGGCGGGTGCCGCAGCAGTCTCGTTCGTAGCCGCCTGATCTGCCATTTCGACGACGCGCGTAACACACAGCGAGAGCGAGCGGGACGGCAGGCACGCAAGCACAAGAGCAGAGAATCACAAGGCCCAGCCAGTGTCGCGGGCGGGCGCGGACGGCCGAGAGAGCGGCCGCCACTCTGCGCGCCGCCGCGCCGCGCCTCCCGCGCTTGCTACCGCCCAACGTCCGACAGCCTGTGCGGAGCAGCCCCAAACCTGCGCCACAACCGCCCGCGCCTTTCAAACCACCGAGGATGGGGCTACACACAGCCACACCACAGTCGCCAACCAGTCGCCACGGCAGCGCCGCAAACCACGGCCAAACTGCAGCTACCGCGCGCTACAGCCTGGGTCGGCCCGCCGAGAATCGCCGCCCCCGCCCAAATGCCGCCCCCACAGCCCCAGCCGACGACCCGCCACAATGGCCAAACCTTCGGCAAAACTCCCACACCGTCGCCGCGGCAGCCCGGCCAGCGCGGCCGGCGCCACAGCCACACAAGCCGAGGCGTGCGGCGATGACGGCCGTGCAAACGCGCCTCCGCCGCCCCATCGCCTTCCGTCGCCCTCCCGCCGTTTCCCCGATCGGCCCGCAGCCGTCGGGCCACATCGCGCGCCGTCCTCCTCCTCTCGCCCGCCAACATTCACAGCCGTTTCTCAACAATTGCCCGCCGCAAACGGACGCCGCCTGCGCAACAGGCGCCGCCGCCCCTCGCCGCTTCCGACCCAACCCCTCGACCGAGGCAAACCGCAATCCGAATCTACAGACCAACCCAATCTGCCGTCAAGCACACACGACAGCCGACCTTACACGTTACGCGTTACACATTACGTTTACACGTCTACGTTAGGTTAGGTTAGGTGGACGTGGGTTAGGTTAAGGGGACTTGGGTTAGGTTAAGCGTCAAACTTAGGTTAAGCATTCAAACACGTCAGGCGTCAGAGGTTAGGTTAGGTTAGGTTAGGTTAGGTTAGGTTACACGTTAGGTTAAGGGGTCAGTGCTAGGTTAAGAAGCGTCAAACGTAGGTTACAAAAGCGTTCAAAACGTGAGGCGTGAGCCGGACAGCTTACCTTACGTAGACGTTAGGGGCTCACAGGCTGAGCTCACCTCGCCACACCACACGTTAGGTTCGGTTCGGTTCGCTCGGCTCAGCGTAAAGCGCCGAGGTCAGGGTTACGTTCGTTCACCTTCGGGCGCCACACTTTCGGTTGAAAGGTCGCGACGGGACGACGTCGGCAGGCACGCCGCAAACGAACAAAAACGTACAGACGACGTCGGAAACCGCCGACAGACGGGGGAGCAGCACGACCCACGACCACGACCAGACACCGAGCGCGAACGAGACACACGCGAACCACCCCCCACCGGCCAAAGGGCACCACACAACAACCCAGAGCACCACGTGTCGACACCAGAGCAACCCGCCGCTCACGCGACATGGCTGGCACCGAAGGGCAACCGCCCGCAACTGCGCTTTCCGCGCCGGCCCGGATGCACGTCGTGCTACAACAACACCACTACCGTACACAGCCGCTGTTCACAACATCACTATCAATGGCGCGCCCGCGGCTCGCCGCCGTCGCAGTCGCAGCCCCAACGCCAGCACTTTTGCACCACCATTCACACGCACCGCAACACAGCTCGCCGACACAGCCGAACAAAACAAACACCACACAACAACAGCAACAACGCCGCCGCCTCTACTTGTGCCGGCGACCCACCCCGCCGATGGCGCACCTCTCGCCAGCCGGCAATCGACACACACGCACCCACCCACCGGGGCCCAGTGCAAAAAAAAAAAAAAAAAAAAAACACACAAAAACAAAAAAACCAAACAACACAAACGACACGGGAAGCGCACACCGCCACTTCGCGCGCACGCCACCAACCAGTCGTCGTCTCAAAATAACAAACACAAACAAAATAAACTAACAACTAGGGCAACACAAAACAAAAACGCCTCGCACGAACCGCCCACAAAAAGGACAAGCACACGCACAGCCTCTGCTGACGACCACGACGCAGCGGCACGCTGCTCCTGTCCCGCGCCCCGCGCCCCACTCGATTCACAACTCACGCGACACCGTCAACGACGGGCTCGCTTCCCGCAACCTACCACCTTTCCGCCACGACGCACAGCCCCAGCCCCACCCGACGACGCCCGTGGCAACGACTGCACTTTCACCACCGCCTCCCCCTTCCCCCCCAAAACACACACACACACACACACACAGCCAGCCAAAAACGCACTCGCGACCCACACATGCACGTGCATCGGCACACGCCAACCAGTCAACGTCGACAACCACACGCAAGGCTCGAAACGAAACCGGCGTCCTTCCACGTTGCCATCAAGCTACGCGACACAAGACACAAGGAACCAACACAACAGCCGGCCCCACTAATTCCCACTCTCACGCCGCAAAAAGCACACCGAAACCGCCAAACGCACGCACATTCCCCTTCGCACTGACACCACCGACCGGCTCGCTACCACACACCTCTCGGCAGCCGTTTCACGCCAATTCGCCACACCGCCCACACAGTCGACAAGCGCCCGCCCTGTACGGCACACGCAACGACGCAGCGCAGCAAAGGGCGCCCGCAACACATACCTCTCCGCCGCCCGACGCGCCAACCGCCACACCACACCGCCAGCCACTCGCAAATTGTGCACTGCCACCAGCCACACGTCCAACACGCCGCGCCGCCTCCGGCCACCCGCCAGGGGGCGCTCACGTCCGCGACAACAGCGCGGCCCGCCGGGCCGGGCCGAACCGAACCGAGCCGCCGCTGCTCTGCACTCGGCACGGCCACACCCTGCTGCAGACCGGGCTCGTCCCTCTGTACGCGTCTGCCTGCGCATCAACACAACACGACCTTTTTTTTTTTTTTCCTCTCTACCGCCATCCCTTCTTCTCGCGTTTTACTCGTTGTTGCAGCAGCGGCGCACACCTACACATCCACAGCCCCAGCCGAGCCGGCCTCACCTCAGGGCCCGCCGCCAGCGTCTCCTCCTCGGGCACAGGTGCGGTGCTGTGGCCGCCCATCCAACCGCATTGCTGGCCGTCCAGCCACCAGGCGTTCCCACTGCCGCGAGCCACGCCGCGCACCGACCCTGCTGCAGAAAACGAAGCATAGCCAGAGACCGACCGATACACAAAGCAAGCCGTCGCCTCGCCTCTTGTCCTTCCTGCCTTCCTTCCGCCCCCGCCCTTCTCACACCACCGCCTCTCCACTTTCGCCCCCCCCCCCCCTCCTTTTTTTTCTTCTTTCTTTCTTTCTTTGGCCCTCTCTCCTTCCCGCCATGGCGGTTACGGCACCGCCTGCAGCGGCAGATTTTTTGCGCCCACACGCCTACTCCTACCACCATTAACCTTGCCCTGCCCTGCCCATCAACGTCGCAGTCGAACCGACGCTTGCCAACACACTGCCCACGTTCCTTTCTCTTTTCGGCCTACGCCCATTACGCGCCGCCGCCACAGCACCTTCCCTTCCCACAACACACCGACGTCATCACACGCACCCAAAACAGGGGCCACGACCGTGTTCCTCGCCCACTCCCATCCCGCACGGTACGCACATTCCCAACTACTACCGCGCACCCTCCCTTTCCACTCTGTGTGTCTCTGTGTCTGTGTCCTGTCCGCGCGTGACGCCTCTCAACATCCGCCGTCCCCCGTCCCGTTTTCGCCCCCATGCCGTCGTCGCGCCGCCTCCTCCCCGTCCACCGCCGCCCCTGTCCGCCCCGCACCACACCATACACCGCTGCTTGTCCCGGCCGTTGCCACCAAAGGCGCCGACCGCAAACGCGCCACGCCGCAGCCCCCGTGCGTCTCGCGCTCGCTTGCATCTCCGTGCCGACGCTGCCTCTCTTCCCACTCGCACTCGACCTCGACAACACAGTCTTTGGCTCCGCCACTGCGTGTTCCGGTGGTACGCACGCTGCAACACGTATGTATTCATTACCAGAGCGATGGCGAGGCATGACAGCATCTCTGTCTGACCAGAGAGTTCTTTATCGCTGCTAGTCGGCGCTTGGACCGCGCCAGACGACAGTAGTGGCACGCACCGGGTCGCCAGGAACAGTTGTTATATATATTGTAGCGCGAGTCGGGAGAGGTAGTAGTCGGTCGACAGTAGTAGCGGGTGGACGGTTGTACTGAGCGGGCGTCGGCGGCGTGCTCTGCTCGTCTCGCGACTCTGGTCACGGTTCGGGACGATGTATAGTATATTGTGTTATAATCAAGAGGTGGTGTGACGCTGCATTGCGCAAATCTGATAACGTATGTTCATTGTACTTATTTTGTTCAACAACACAAGCCCCACTATTACTTTTTTTCTAAAGTAACTTTTGTCTCTTAACGAAAAACATTCACTTTTTAAAGACTACTTCCTATGGCATTTCCCTCCAAGGAGTGCAATTAATTACCAGCCAGCACTCATTCATTGCACACAGCTGTGTAAGGGGTATCTACAATCGAGGAGCGGATATAAATGCAATTTTTTGTTTCTTTTTGTTTTTTGTTTTGTGTGTGTGTTGTAACCTCCCAGCAATATTTAAAATAATGGACAATGTTATTTACGGATGCTAATGGACATTGCGCTAATTGTAACCTCGCCCACAATGAGAGGTATTGAAAATGGCAACAACAATGTGCAATTCGCAATCTGACTCAAATATAAAGTCTTCACACAACATTTAAAAAAGTCCGTTCAGTGACAAGAAACTTCAATTAAACCGAAATATCGGTCTTTGGCCCTGTGCAAAACAATCGGAATTAAAGTCTTACCTCCGAATAAATGGATGTCACATTTCTGCTCTGGTTGTTGCGCAGCGCTTGGAGGAACTGCATTGCAAATAATAATATTCTCTTTTTTTGTGATTTTAGTGACATTTTTCTTCAAAGAAGTGGAACGAACTCTTTAGTTCAATAAAAGATTAAATGTTTGAAAAATGCTTTTGAAATAAAAATTATTATTGGGGAACTTGTTGGAGCATAATTACAATAAATACAATTTCTCATTATCTAATGATTATATTAATTAACAGTATACCTTATTCACCATCTTGACCAGTGTTGCCGACCGCCTACATCACACAACCGCACTCGGCTGCTACTACTGACCGACCGCTCTGCATGACGACTATTAGCGTACTGCACGCGACGACTACTGACAGAGTACAGCCCTCAACTACACAGACTGACTGACTGACTGAGAACCGCTCGCAACACTCGCGCAGTCCAGCGCAAACTCTCTGGTCACAGATGCTACAATGTCTCGCCATCGCTACTATGTTACATACGTGTTTCAGTGTCTTTTTCATTGGGGTAACGATCTTTGGCTCTTTTTATTCTGAATACAGGGCCAAAGGTCAACGGCTGCTGCCCTTATACAATTTATCAGGTTTCATTATGTCTGTTGCAATGTTACATACGGTTCACTCTTTCATTAATATTATCGTTGGGTTTGTTTTGTAGGGACGTTAACATTCTGGCACATTTTTATTATCATCGGACTCTCTGCTATTTGTGCAGGGAGGTTATACCTGGGTCCATTTCCATTTCCATTTACATTTTAATATTGATAGACTTTTTGTTTTCTTTTTTGTTTCTTGTTGTTTTTCCTTCTTTTTTTTTGTTGTTTTTTTTCTTTTGTTTTGTTTTTCCCGCTCTCACCACCACCGCCGCATCACGCCTTCCGTTTTCTTGGTTTCTTTTCTGTGCTTCAACATCACCGCGCCCCATTTCCACACCACAGCCATCAGCCTCCAAGACGGGCGGGCGCAGTGTGCCATTTCCGGCGCACAAGCACACCCGTACGGTACTCTCCTCGCCCCCACGCCACCAACAACACAGCGACCACGCGGCTTTCAGGCACGGCACGGCACGGCACGGCACCGGCGAAATGCGCCGCCCCCGCCCCCGCCCCTCCGCGCATCCGTCCGTCTCGCCACGTTCACTGACAGCCGCGTCTGCGGCTACACCACGACAACCACAACACAACACCGCTCCCCTCCCTGGCAACTCACATTGTTTTTCTCCTCCTCTTTTGCACAAACCACAACGCCGAGCACAGGCGCAAGCCACCCACACCGCGCCCCTCCCCGTCCCGTCTTTGGCCGCCGCTCCTCGTTTCCTCGTTTGCCCCCTCCCATCTCCCGAAATGCCATGCCAGCAGCGTTACGCATGCCCCTCCCCTGTCCACACAACACTACCGCCTAACGAACAGCCTTTTCCGGGCCACATGCAGGGCACGCCCACCTCCAAACACTGCCAATTCACGGACGCACGCACGCACACACACACACACACACACACACACACACTCACTTTCTCGACACCTTTCTGTACGGAGGGTGCGTCATCTCGACCGTGACAGAGTGACGGCAACTATCGACGATCCATTTCCCCCCACTGGTAAAACATGTCCACTAACACCTACATACATCATTCAAGTACACAGACAATAGCATACACACAATGGGAGGGCACACGAACATGGACGGCACGGCACTGTCATACACTCTTCCTCAGAACCATATCAACAAACGTTACGTACATCCGGGAAAGCGAAAGCGAAAGCGAAAGCAAAGGCAAAGCCCAATGCAGCCGTCAAAGGTAACGTTCACCACGGCAGACACTTGCAGCCGCGCCGCCGTTAAACGCATTTCAGTGCGGCTCCAATACGCCTCCGACACGGGAACGTTCCGTTGCTCTACGAATGCGTTTCTCCCCTTTTTCCCTTCCTCTCTCTTTTGCCCCCCCCTCCTTGCACTCTTGCCTCATTCCTCACGTTCTGCCCAGACATTCGACCGATCAGAGTCAACCTTTCGTTACCGTTCTCAGCGCGACGGTGTACAACAGTATGACGGGTGTGCCCAAGACTTCGGTTCAGTTGCGTGACGCCGGTCTATCGCGCCGATCGACAGTTACTCAGGGGGCGACGGATCGGACCACGTCACCGACACACAAAACACTTTCAAACAAACAAACAAATACATACCGGATGGACACAGACAAACACGTGTACAGACATTCGCCAAACAAACGACCGGCGCCGCCGCCGCCGCCGCCGTCTAGCGTGCATCTTGAATGACGACATCGGTGTGCGTGCGTCGTACGCAATCAGTCAGACACGGCTATCAAACATCAGAGTCGAATGGTACATCATCGTGCGTGTCGCCGTACACGTACAGTACAATACAACAACAATGCGTCTTAATGGCACGTTCATTTCAACGTCACTCACACACCTCCACGCTGCAGTTACGTCGCACCATTGTCAAACTCGGCGTACAGCAAAGGGAATAGTGGGCGGCAAAAACAAACCAAACAAAAACATTTCACATTTCACCCTCGCCATGTATGATGTGCAAAAAAACAAACCCGCAAACGGCCGTCGTTACGGTGACACAAAAGTCGCCGATCGCACTGTCCCCCCTCGCAGACGGGTAACACACAAACACACACACACCCCAACAACACCAATGGGTCAAAAACCACGCCAACGAGGCGTGCCACCATTCCACGCCACGGCGACCAACCTCGTGGCCGTACCCCGCGCAACACGCTTTGACGCGCCCCCCCACCCACAATCAAAATGCACACATACATCACAGCCGTCCACACAAACAACAACAACAACAACAATTCCGCCCTTCCCGCAAAAGGCAAGTTGGTGGCCCTGAAAAGGGCCGTTTCGCCGCTCTCGCAACGGAGGAGCCTTCTCCATCCTTCCTTCCATTCCAGAGCCACCTCCTTACTTGGAGCTCGTGTACTTGGTCACCGCCTTCGTGCCCTCGCTCACGGCGTGCTTGGCCAGCTCGCCAGGCAGCAACAGCCGCACAGCGGTCTGGATCTCGCGGGACGTGATGGTCGAGCGCTTGTTGTAGTGCGCCAGGCGAGAAGCCTCGGCCGCAATGCGCTCGAAAATGTCGTTCACGAAGCTGTTCATGATGCTCATCGCCTTCGACGAGATGCCCGTGTCAGGGTGCACCTGCTTCAGCACCTTGTAGATGTAGATGGCATAGCTCTCCTTCCTCTTGCGCTTCTTCTTCTTGTCGCCCTTCGAAATGTTCTTCTGCGCCTTGCCAGCCTTCTTGGCGGCCTTCCCGCTAGTCTTGGGCGGCATCTCCAACCAACGTACGGCAGCAGCAACACCAGTAGCAAGCGCTCCGCTCTAGTCAGCGTCTCCCCACACAGTGGCACCCGCCGCCAGCCGCCGCCGCACCTTTACCAGCTCGCCCTGTTGCGGCCGCCGACCAATGGGGCGCGCGCGCAACCGGCCGCCGCACCCGAGCCCATAAAGCACCCCCACCCCGGCTGCGCCGGCACGCACTCCGCTGCTCGACTCGCTGCCGCTCGCACCGGTCGTTTTCGTTTCCGTTTCGTGTGCACCGTCGCTAGCCCATCGCCATGTCCGGACGCGGAAAGGGAGGCAAAGTCAAGGGCAAGTCAAAGTCCCGCTCAAGCAGGGCTGGGCTCCAGTTCCCGGTCGGCAGAATCCACCGCCTCCTGCGCAAGGGAAACTACGCAGAGCGCGTCGGCGCCGGGGCGCCCGTCTACCTCGCCGCCGTCATGGAGTACCTCGCGGCTGAGGTGCTCGAGCTGGCCGGAAACGCGGCCCGCGACAACAAGAAGACGCGCATCATCCCGCGCCACCTGCAGCTTGCCATCCGCAACGACGAGGAGCTCAACAAGCTCCTGTCGGGCGTCACCATCGCACAGGGTGGTGTCCTGCCCAACATCCAGGCCGTCCTGCTGCCAAAGAAGACCGAGAAGAAGGCCTAAAGGAGGCCAGGCAATCGCAGCGCCGCGTGCTCCCCTGCACGCAACGCGCTTTGCCGGCTCGGCCCACAACAATCGGCCCTTTTCAGGGCCACCACACAAACCTACGTCCAAAGCAAAATTTCAGTCGTCCTCGCCGCACCTTGTTTTGTTTTAACTTTGCACTGTCACAGCACAGCCGCCGCCGGCGCACGTCCGCCATCTTGTCGTCCACACAGCCCGTGTGGCCCAACACACACACACACGCACACATTTTGCACCGTCGCAGTCGCCTTCCAAACCGACAACGGCAGCAATAATGACCATTGTTAAAGGGAGGCGTGTCGACACACCGCCCTCCACTCCCGCGCGCAACGGCCGTCGACACGAACGAAACAGCTGATCCGGCCGCCTATGCCCACACGCCTTGCCTCGGAAACCCCAACGCCGCCGCAAACAAACACACAGAGACAAACCACGCAAGCAAATAATCACCGCCTCTCGCACAACAACACACAGCCCGCCCGCCATCTCCGTCGCGATCGATACAAAGACACACAAACGAAGCAGCTCCACACACAGCCAGCCACATGACACGTTTCCTTTCCTTCTCCCCTCCCAGTCACATCACGTCGCTCAAACGGAAAGAAAGAAACAAACAAACAAACAACACAGCGCGCACACACGCAGCAACAACACAGACTCTTTCGCACTTTTCAACTTCCGAACAGTGTGGTGGCCCTGAAAAGGGCCGTTTTCTAGTCTCTCCCACCCACAAGCACGGCCGCGGGAAGGCCAGCGCCCGCTGCGACGCAGCCTAACCGCCGAAACCGTACAGGGTGCGCCCCTGCCTCTTCAGGGCGTACACCACGTCCATGGCCGTCACAGTCTTGCGCTTGGCGTGCTCAGTGTACGTCACCGCGTCGCGGATCACGTTCTCCAGGAACACCTTCAGCACACCCGCGGGTCTCCTCGTAGATCAGACCAGAGATGCGCTTCACGCCGCCCCTGCGAGCCAGGCGGCGGATGGCGGGCTTCGTGATGCCCTGGATGTTGTCGCGCAACACCTTGCGGTGCCGCTTGGCGCCACCCTTGCCGAGCCCCTTTCCTCCCTTGCCGCGGCCTGTCATCCTTCCTTCCTCGGGCAAAGCAAAACGTGCACAAACAGCAGCTGCAGCGGCTGGCGAGTCGGCTACGGTCTGCGCCCAGCGCGCCCGCCGCCCCCCTATATAGACTCTGGCCCGCCCTCCCCCCACCACGCGCAACCGAGGGCATATAAGCGCAGCACGGAGGCGCGCGGGCCCGTTGTCAAGGCAGCACCGGACGCCGCGCCGCACCTAACCTCCACGCACGCCGCTCCGCTACCGCTACCGCTACCGCCATGGCCCGCACAAAGCAAACGGCCCGCAAGTCCACCGGCGGAAAGGCGCCGCGCAAACAGCTCGCCACCAAGGCGGCGAGGAAGAGCGCGCCCGCCACCGGAGGCGTCAAGAAGCCCCACCGCTACAGGCCGGGCACCGTCGCCCTGCGAGAAATCAGGCGCTACCAGAAGAGCACAGAGCTGCTCATCCGCAAGCTGCCATTCCAGCGCCTAGTGCGCGAGATCGCCCAGGACTTCAAGACCGACCTGCGCTTCCAGAGCTCCGCAGTCATGGCCCTGCAGGAGGCCAGCGAGGCCTACCTCGTCGGCCTCTTCGAAGACACCAACCTGTGCGCAATCCACGCCAAGCGCGTCACCATCATGCCCAAGGACATCCAGCTCGCGCGCCGCATCCGCGGCGAGCGCGCCTAAACCGCGCCGCGGCACCGCACCGCACAAACAAAAACGGCCCTTTTCAGGGCCACTAACATCTCTCCGTCGCGAGCAAACTTTGTCGGTCGCCTGCCTCTCGCCCCGCAACCCAAAAACAAAAACCACCACTTCCCGTCCGTCCGCCACACCCGCTCACTCTGCCTGCCTGCTAGCAGCGCGCAACAATCACACATCATCCCTCCCCGGCGCTCAAAGCGCACAATACCCAACGGCCGACGTCACACCGCACGGGTGGCTGGCCGGCCGCCGCTTTCGTTTCGAAAACAAAAAAAACCCGCACTCCACTCCGACGGCCAACGGCCAGGCAGGCGCGCTCGCTCGCTCTACACGCCACCGAAATCCCCGCCGACTCCTTCCGCATCTCAACGTGCCCCCCCGTTGCAAAACATAACACACACACACACAAAGGAACAAAACAAAGACCAGACACGACTCGACAAGACAGACATCCGAGAAGAACGAACGCAGGCAAGCCAACCAACGTATTCAAACAAAACAACGTGACAGAAAACCAACCGTCGGCCGCCGCCACAAAACAAACACGGCGACAATCAACCACGACAACAACAACAACAACAACACCGCTTACCGCTACCGCCGCCCACACCCGCCACCGACCCCCGCAATCCAACCACCACGGCACGCAAACAGCATCCCCACGGGCATACAGAAACGCCAGACAGACACCCACACCAAACGCAACACGACAATCAAAACCTTCCCCGACGTGCTTTGATGGCCCTGAGAAGGGCCGTTTTGGGCCGCGCGTCTCTTGCGCGCCACTAGACGACGACGGGGGGTGGGGACGACGGAGTCAAGCGCCAAACCCTTCCTTTCCCATCTCTTTCTCCTCTACTCTACTTCTTCTTCTTGGGCGAAGCCTTCGCCTTAGACGGCGTCGTCGCCTTCTTCGGGCGCGGCGCCTTCGGCTTCTTCGTCGGAACCTTGGCGGCCTTCTTCGCCTTCGACGGCGACTTGGCCTTGGCCGGCTTGGCCGCAGCCGCCTTCTTCGCACCCGCGGGAGCGGCCGACGCCGCAGACGCCTTCTTGGCGGCGCCCGCCTTCCGACCGGTCGCCGCCTTCACGCCACCAGCCTTCTTTGCGCCGGCCGCACGGGCGCCCTTCTTCTCCTTGCTGGCCGGAGCGGCGCGCTTCTTCTTGGCACCGCCAGCACGAGCCTTGCCGCCCTCGGCCGCCCCCCCGCCGCCGGCGCCGGCAAGCTTGAACGAGCCGGACGCGCCCTTCCCCTTCGTCTGCACCAGCTCGCCCGCCACGACGGCCGACTTGAGGTACTTCTTGATAAACGGCGCCAGCTTCTCCGCGTCCAGCTTGTAGTGCGCGGCTATGTACTTCTTGATCGCCTGCAGCGACGACCCGCCGCGCTCCTTCAGACTCTTGATGGCGGCCGTCACCATCTCAGAGGTGCGCGGGTGCGCAGGCTTGGCGCGCGGCTTCTTCGCAGACGACGCAGACTTGGCCTTCTTCGTAGTGCCGGTGGCGGCGGGTGCCGCAGCAGTCTCGTTCGTAGCCGCCTGATCTGCCATTTCGACGACGCGCGTAACACACAGCGAGAGCGAGCGGGACGGCAGGCACGCAAGCACAAGAGCAGAGAATCACAAGGCCCAGCCAGTGTCGCGGGCGGGCGCGGACGGCCGAGAGAGCGGCCGCCACTCTGCGCGCCGCCGCGCCGCGCCTCCCGCGCTTGCTACCGCCCAACGTCCGACAGCCTGTGCGGAGCAGCCCCAAACCTGCGCCACAACCGCCCGCGCCTTTCAAACCACCGAGGATGGGGCTACACACAGCCACACCACAGTCGCCAACCAGTCGCCACGGCAGCGCCGCAAACCACGGCCAAACTGCAGCTACCGCGCGCTACAGCCTGGGTCGGCCCGCCGAGAATCGCCGCCCCCGCCCAAATGCCGCCCCCACAGCCCCAGCCGACGACCCGCCACAATGGCCAAACCTTCGGCAAAACTCCCACACCGTCGCCGCGGCAGCCCGGCCAGCGCGGCCGGCGCCACAGCCACACAAGCCGAGGCGTGCGGCGATGACGGCCGTGCAAACGCGCCTCCGCCGCCCCATCGCCTTCCGTCGCCCTCCCGCCGTTTCCCGATCGGCCCGCAGCCGTCGGGCCACATCGCGCGCCGTCCTCCTCCTCTCGCCCGCCAACATTCACAGCCGTTTCTCAACAATTGCCCGCCGCAAACGGACGCCGCCTGCGCAACAGGCGCCGCCGCCCCTCGCCGCTTCCGACCCAACCCCTCGACCGAGGCAAACCGCAATCCGAATCTACAGACCAACCCAATCTGCCGTCAAGCACACACGACAGCCGACCTTACACGTTACGCGTTACACATTACGTTTACACGTCTACGTTAGGTTAGGTTAGGTGGACGTGGGTTAGGTTAAGGGGACTTGGGTTAGGTTAAGCGTCAAACTTAGGTTAAGCATTCAAACACGTCAGGCGTCAGAGGTTAGGTTAGGTTAGGTTAGGTTAGGTTAGGTTACACGTTAGGTTAAGGGGTCAGTGCTAGGTTAAGAAGCGTCAAACGTAGGTTACAAAAGCGTTCAAACGTGAGGCGTGAGCCGGACAGCTTACCTTACGTAGACGTTAGGGGCTCACAGGCTGAGCTCACCTCGCCACACCACACGTTAGGTTCGGTTCGGTTCGCTCGGCTCAGCGTAAAGCGCCGAGGTCAGGGTTACGTTCGTTCACCTTCGGGCGCCACACTTTCGGTTGAAAGGTCGCGACGGGACGACGTCGGCAGGCACGCCGCAAACGAACAAAAACGTACAGACGACGTCGGAAACCGCCGACAGACGGGGGAGCAGCACGACCACGACCACGACCAGACACCGAGCGCGAACGAGACACACGCGAACCACCCCCACCGGCCAAAGGGCACCACACAACAACCCAGAGCACCACGTGTCGACACCAGAGCAACCCGCCGCTCACGCGACATGGCTGGCATGGCACCGAAGGGCAACCGCCCGCAACTGCGCTTTCCGCGCCGGCCCGGATGCACGTCGTGCTACAACAACACCACTACCGTACACAGCCGCTGTTCACAAACATCACTATCAATGGCGCGCCCGCGGCTCGCCGCCGTCGCAGTCGCAGCCCCAACGCCAGCACTTTTGCACCACCATTCACACGCACCGCAACACAGCTCGCCGACACAGCCGAACAAAACAAACACCACACAACAACAGCAACAACGCCGCCGCCTCTACTTGTGCCGGCGACCCACCCCGCCGATGGCGCACCTCTCGCCAGCCGGCAATCGACACACACGCACCCACCCACCGGGGCCCAGTGCAAAAAAAAAAAAAAAAAAAACACACAAAAACAAAAAAACCAAACAACACAAACGACACGGGAAGCGCACACCGCCACTTCGCGCGCACGCCACCAACCAGTCGTCGTCTCAAAATAACAAACACAAACAAAATAAACTAACAACTAGGGCAACACAAAACAAAAACGCCTCGCACGAACCGCCCACAAAAAGGACAAGCACACGCACAGCCTCTGCTGACGACCACGACGCAGCGGCACGCTGCTCCTGTCCCGCGCCCCGCGCCCCACTCGATTCACAACTCACGCGACACCGTCAACGACGGGCTCGCTTCCCGCAACCTACACCTTTACGACGCACAGCCCCAGCCCCACCCGACGACGCCCGTGGCAACGACTGCACTTTCACCACCGCCTCCCCCTTCCCCCCCAAAACACACACACACACACACACACAGCCAGCCAAAAACGCACTCGCGACCCACACATGCACGTGCATCGGCACACGCCAACCAGTCAACGTCGACAACCACACGCAAGGCTCGAAACGAAACCGGCGTCCTTCCACGTTGCCATCAAGCTACGCGACACAAGACACAAGGAACCAACACAACAGCCGGCCCCACTAATTCCCACTCTCACGCCGCAAAAAGCACACCGAAACCGCCAAACGCACGCACATTCCCCTTCGCACTGACACCACCGACCGGCTCGCTACCACACACCTCTCGGCAGCCGTTTCACGCCAATTCGCCACACCGCCCACACAGTCGACAAGCGCCCGCCCTGTACGGCACACGCAACGACGCAGCGCAGCAAAGGGCGCCCGCAACACATACCTCTCCGCCGCCCGACGCGCCAACCGCCACACCACACCGCCAGCCACTCGCAAATTGTGCACTGCCACCAGCCACACGTCCAACACGCCGCGCCGCCTCCGGCCACCCGCCAGGGGGCGCTCACGTCCGCGACAACAGCGCGGCCCGCCGGGCCGGGCCGAACCGAACCGAGCCGCCGCTGCTCTGCACTCGGCACGGCCACACCCTGCTGCAGACCGGGCTCGTCCCTCTGTACGCGTCTGCCTGCGCATCAACACAACACGACCTTTTTTTTTTTTTTCCTCTCTACCGCCATCCCTTCTTCTCGCGTTTTACTCGTTGTTGCAGCAGCGGCGCACACCTACACATCCACAGCCCCAGCCGAGCCGGCCTCACCTCAGGGCCCGCCGCCAGCGTCTCCTCCTCGGGCACAGGTGCGGTGCTGTGGCCGCCCATCCAACCGCATTGCTGGCCGTCCAGCCACCAGGCGTTCCCACTGCCGCGAGCCACGCCGCGCACCGACCCTGCTGCAGAAAACGAAGCATAGCCAGAGACCGACCGATACACAAAGCAAGCCGTCGCCTCGCCTCTTGTCCTTCCTGCCTTCCTTCCGCCCCCGCCCTTCTCACACCACCGCCTCTCCACTTTCGCCCCCCCCCCCCCTCCTTTTTTTTCTTCTTTCTTTCTTTCTTTGGCCCTCTCTCCTTCCCGCCATGGCGGTTACGGCACCGCCTGCAGCGGCAGATTTTTTGCGCCCACACGCCTACTCCTACCACCATTAACCTTGCCCTGCCCTGCCCATCAACGTCGCAGTCGAACCGACGCTTGCCAACACACTGCCCACGTTCCTTTCTCTTTTCGGCCTACGCCCATTACGCGCCGCCGCCACAGCACCTTCCCTTCCCACAACACACCGACGTCATCACACGCACCCAAAACAGGGGCCACGACCGTGTTCCTCGCCCACTCCCATCCCGCACGGTACGCACATTCCCAACTACTACCGCGCACCCTCCCTTTCCACTCTGTGTGTCTCTGTGTCTGTGTCCTGTCCGCGCGTGACGCCTCTCAACATCCGCCGTCCCCCGTCCCGTTTTCGCCCCCATGCCGTCGTCGCGCCGCCTCCTCCCCGTCCACCGCCGCCCCTGTCCGCCCCGCACCACACCATACACCGCTGCTTGTCCCGGCCGTTGCCACCAAAGGCGCCGACCGCAAACGCGCCACGCCGCAGCCCCCGTGCGTCTCGCGCTCGCTTGCATCTCCGTGCCGACGCTGCCTCTCTTCCCACTCGCACTCGACCTCGACAACACAGTCTTTGGCTCCGCCACTGCGTGTTCCGGTGGTACGCACGCTGCAACACGTATGTATTCATTACCAGAGCGATGGCGAGGCATGACAGCATCTCTGTCTGACCAGAGAGTTCTTTATCGCTGCTAGTCGGCGCTTGGACCGCGCCAGACGACAGTAGTGGCACGCACCGGGTCGCCAGGAACAGTTGTTATATATATTGTAGCGCGAGTCGGGAGAGGTAGTAGTCGGTCGACAGTAGTAGCGGGTGGACGGTTGTACTGAGCGGGCGTCGGCGGCGTGCTCTGCTCGTCTCGCGACTCTGGTCACGGTTCGGGACGATGTATAGTATATTGTGTTATAATCAAGAGGTGGTGTGACGCTGCATTGCGCAAATCTGATAACGTATGTTCATTGTACTTATTTTGTTCAACAACACAAGCCCCACTATTACTTTTTTTCTAAAGTAACTTTTGTCTCTTAACGAAAAACATTCACTTTTTAAAGACTACTTCCTATGGCATTTCCCTCCAAGGAGTGCAATTAATTACCAGCCAGCACTCATTCATTGCACACAGCTGTGTAAGGGGTATCTACAATCGAGGAGCGGATATAAATGCAATTTTTTGTTTCTTTTTGTTTTTTGTTTTGTGTGTGTGTTGTAACCTCCCAGCAATATTTAAAATAATGGACAATGTTATTTACGGATGCTAATGGACATTGCGCTAATTGTAACCTCGCCCACAATGAGAGGTATTGAAAATGGCAACAACAATGTGCAATTCGCAATCTGACTCAAATATAAAGTCTTCACACAACATTTAAAAAAGTCCGTTCAGTGACAAGAAACTTCAATTAAACCGAAATATCGGTCTTTGGCCCTGTGCAAAACAATCGGAATTAAAGTCTTACCTCCGAATAAATGGATGTCACATTTCTGCTCTGGTTGTTGCGCAGCGCTTGGAGGAACTGCATTGCAAATAATAATATTCTCTTTTTTTGTGATTTTAGTGACATTTTTCTTCAAAGAAGTGGAACGAACTCTTTAGTTCAATAAAAGATTAAATGTTTGAAAAATGCTTTTGAAATAAAAATTATTATTGGGGAACTTGTTGGAGCATAATTACAATAAATACAATTTCTCATTATCTAATGATTATATTAATTAACAGTATACCTTATTCACCATCTTGACCAGTGTTGCCGACCGCCTACATCACACAACCGCACTCGGCTGCTACTACTGACCGACCGCTCTGCATGACGACTATTAGCGTACTGCACGCGACGACTACTGACAGAGTACAGCCCTCAACTACACAGACTGACTGACTGACTGAGAACCGCTCGCAACACTCGCGCAGTCCAGCGCAAACTCTCTGGTCACAGATGCTACAATGTCTCGCCATCGCTACTATGTTACATACGTGTTTCAGTGTCTTTTTCATTGGGGTAACGATCTTTGGCTCTTTTTATTCTGAATACAGGGCCAAAGGTCAACGGCTGCTGCCCTTATACAATTTATCAGGTTTCATTATGTCTGTTGCAATGTTACATACGGTTCACTCTTTCATTAATATTATCGTTGGGTTTGTTTTGTAGGGACGTTAACATTCTGGCACATTTTTATTATCATCGGACTCTCTGCTATTTGTGCAGGGAGGTTATACCTGGGTCCATTTCCATTTCCATTTACATTTTAATATTGATAGACTTTTTGTTTTCTTTTTTGTTTCTTGTTGTTTTTCCTTCTTTTTTTTTGTTGTTTTTTTTCTTTTGTTTTGTTTTTCCCGCTCTCACCACCACCGCCGCATCACGCCTTCCGTTTTCTTGGTTTCTTTTCTGTGCTTCAACATCACCGCGCCCCATTTCCACACCACAGCCATCAGCCTCCAAGACGGGCGGGCGCAGTGTGCCATTTCCGGCGCACAAGCACACCCGTACGGTACTCTCCTCGCCCCCACGCCACCAACAACACAGCGACCACGCGGCTTTCAGGCACGGCACGGCACGGCACGGCACCGGCGAAATGCGCCGCCCCCGCCCCCGCCCCTCCGCGCATCCGTCCGTCTCGCCACGTTCACTGACAGCCGCGTCTGCGGCTACACCACGACAACCACAACACAACACCGCTCCCCTCCCTGGCAACTCACATTGTTTTTCTCCTCCTCTTTTGCACAAACCACAACGCCGAGCACAGGCGCAAGCCACCCACACCGCGCCCCTCCCCGTCCCGTCTTTGGCCGCCGCTCCTCGTTTCCTCGTTTGCCCCCTCCCATCTCCCGAAATGCCATGCCAGCAGCGTTACGCATGCCCCTCCCCTGTCCACACAACACTACCGCCTAACGAACAGCCTTTTCCGGGCCACATGCAGGGCACGCCCACCTCCAAACACTGCCAATTCACGGACGCACGCACGCACACACACACACACACACACACACACACACTCACTTTCTCGACACCTTTCTGTACGGAGGGTGCGTCATCTCGACCGTGACAGAGTGACGGCAACTATCGACGATCCATTTCCCCCCACTGGTAAAACATGTCCACTAACACCTACATACATCATTCAAGTACACAGACAATAGCATACACACAATGGGAGGGCACACGAACATGGACGGCACGGCACTGTCATACACTCTTCCTCAGAACCATATCAACAAACGTTACGTACATCCGGGAAAGCGAAAGCGAAAGCGAAAGCAAAGGCAAAGCCCAATGCAGCCGTCAAAGGTAACGTTCACCACGGCAGACACTTGCAGCCGCGCCGCCGTTAAACGCATTTCAGTGCGGCTCCAATACGCCTCCGACACGGGAACGTTCCGTTGCTCTACGAATGCGTTTCTCCCCTTTTTCCCTTCCTCTCTCTTTTGCCCCCCCCTCCTTGCACTCTTGCCTCATTCCTCACGTTCTGCCCAGACATTCGACCGATCAGAGTCAACCTTTCGTTACCGTTCTCAGCGCGACGGTGTACAACAGTATGACGGGTGTGCCCAAGACTTCGGTTCAGTTGCGTGACGCCGGTCTATCGCGCCGATCGACAGTTACTCAGGGGGCGACGGATCGGACCACGTCACCGACACACAAAACACTTTCAAACAAACAAACAAATACATACCGGATGGACACAGACAAACACGTGTACAGACATTCGCCAAACAAACGACCGGCGCCGCCGCCGCCGCCGCCGTCTAGCGTGCATCTTGAATGACGACATCGGTGTGCGTGCGTCGTACGCAATCAGTCAGACACGGCTATCAAACATCAGAGTCGAATGGTACATCATCGTGCGTGTCGCCGTACACGTACAGTACAATACAACAACAATGCGTCTTAATGGCACGTTCATTTCAACGTCACTCACACACCTCCACGCTGCAGTTACGTCGCACCATTGTCAAACTCGGCGTACAGCAAAGGGAATAGTGGGCGGCAAAAACAAACCAAACAAAAACATTTCACATTTCACCCTCGCCATGTATGATGTGCAAAAAAACAAACCCGCAAACGGCCGTCGTTACGGTGACACAAAAGTCGCCGATCGCACTGTCCCCCCTCGCAGACGGGTAACACACAAACACACACACACCCCAACAACACCAATGGGTCAAAAACCACGCCAACGAGGCGTGCCACCATTCCACGCCACGGCGACCAACCTCGTGGCCGTACCCCGCGCAACACGCTTTGACGCGCCCCCCCACCCACAATCAAAATGCACACATACATCACAGCCGTCCACACAAACAACAACAACAACAACAATTCCGCCCTTCCCGCAAAAGGCAAGTTGGTGGCCCTGAAAAGGGCCGTTTCGCCGCTCTCGCAACGGAGGAGCCTTCTCCATCCTTCCTTCCATTCCAGAGCCACCTCCTTACTTGGAGCTCGTGTACTTGGTCACCGCCTTCGTGCCCTCGCTCACGGCGTGCTTGGCCAGCTCGCCAGGCAGCAACAGCCGCACAGCGGTCTGGATCTCGCGGGACGTGATGGTCGAGCGCTTGTTGTAGTGCGCCAGGCGAGAAGCCTCGGCCGCAATGCGCTCGAAAATGTCGTTCACGAAGCTGTTCATGATGCTCATCGCCTTCGACGAGATGCCCGTGTCAGGGTGCACCTGCTTCAGCACCTTGTAGATGTAGATGGCATAGCTCTCCTTCCTCTTGCGCTTCTTCTTCTTGTCGCCCTTCGAAATGTTCTTCTGCGCCTTGCCAGCCTTCTTGGCGGCCTTCCCGCTAGTCTTGGGCGGCATCTCCAACCAACGTACGGCAGCAGCAACACCAGTAGCAAGCGCTCCGCTCTAGTCAGCGTCTCCCCACACAGTGGCACCCGCCGCCAGCCGCCGCCGCACCTTTACCAGCTCGCCCTGTTGCGGCCGCCGACCAATGGGGCGCGCGCGCAACCGGCCGCCGCACCCGAGCCCATAAAGCACCCCCACCCCGGCTGCGCCGGCACGCACTCCGCTGCTCGACTCGCTGCCGCTCGCACCGGTCGTTTTCGTTTCCGTTTCGTGTGCACCGTCGCTAGCCCATCGCCATGTCCGGACGCGGAAAGGGAGGCAAAGTCAAGGGCAAGTCAAAGTCCCGCTCAAGCAGGGCTGGGCTCCAGTTCCCGGTCGGCAGAATCCACCGCCTCCTGCGCAAGGGAAACTACGCAGAGCGCGTCGGCGCCGGGGCGCCCGTCTACCTCGCCGCCGTCATGGAGTACCTCGCGGCTGAGGTGCTCGAGCTGGCCGGAAACGCGGCCCGCGACAACAAGAAGACGCGCATCATCCCGCGCCACCTGCAGCTTGCCATCCGCAACGACGAGGAGCTCAACAAGCTCCTGTCGGGCGTCACCATCGCACAGGGTGGTGTCCTGCCCAACATCCAGGCCGTCCTGCTGCCAAAGAAGACCGAGAAGAAGGCCTAAAGGAGGCCAGGCAATCGCAGCGCCGCGTGCTCCCCTGCACGCAACGCGCTTTGCCGGCTCGGCCCACAACAATCGGCCCTTTTCAGGGCCACCACACAAACCTACGTCCAAAGCAAAATTTCAGTCGTCCTCGCCGCACCTTGTTTTGTTTTAACTTTGCACTGTCACAGCACAGCCGCCGCCGGCGCACGTCCGCCATCTTGTCGTCCACACAGCCCGTGTGGCCCAACACACACACACACGCACACATTTTGCACCGTCGCAGTCGCCTTCCAAACCGACAACGGCAGCAATAATGACCATTGTTAAAGGGAGGCGTGTCGACACACCGCCCTCCACTCCCGCGCGCAACGGCCGTCGACACGAACGAAACAGCTGATCCGGCCGCCTATGCCCACACGCCTTGCCTCGGAAACCCCAACGCCGCCGCAAACAAACACACAGAGACAAACCACGCAAGCAAATAATCACCGCCTCTCGCACAACAACACACAGCCCGCCCGCCATCTCCGTCGCGATCGATACAAAGACACACAAACGAAGCAGCTCCACACACAGCCAGCCACATGACACGTTTCCTTTCCTTCTCCCCTCCCAGTCACATCACGTCGCTCAAACGGAAAGAAAGAAACAAACAAACAAACAACACAGCGCGCACACACGCAGCAACAACACAGACTCTTTCGCACTTTTCAACTTCCGAACAGTGTGGTGGCCCTGAAAAGGGCCGTTTTCTAGTCTCTCCCACCCACAAGCACGGCCGCGGGAAGGCCAGCGCCCGCTGCGACGCAGCCTAACCGCCGAAACCGTACAGGGTGCGCCCCTGCCTCTTCAGGGCGTACACCACGTCCATGGCCGTCACAGTCTTGCGCTTGGCGTGCTCAGTGTACGTCACCGCGTCGCGGATCACGTTCTCCAGGAACACCTTCAGCACCCCGCGGGTCTCCTCGTAGATCAGACCAGAGATGCGCTTCACGCCGCCCCTGCGAGCCAGGCGGCGGATGGCGGGCTTCGTGATGCCCTGGATGTTGTCGCGCAACACCTTGCGGTGCCGCTTGGCGCCACCCTTGCCGAGCCCCTTTCCTCCCTTGCCGCGGCCTGTCATCCTTCCTTCCTCGGGCAAAGCAAAACGTGCACAAACAGCAGCTGCAGCGGCTGGCGAGTCGGCTACGGTCTGCGCCCAGCGCGCCCGCCGCCCCCCTATATAGACTCTGGCCCGCCCTCCCCCCACCACGCGCAACCGAGGGCATATAAGCGCAGCACGGAGGCGCGCGGGCCCGTTGTCAAGGCAGCACCGGACGCCGCGCCGCACCTAACCTCCACGCACGCCGCTCCGCTACCGCTACCGCTACCGCCATGGCCCGCACAAAGCAAACGGCCCGCAAGTCCACCGGCGGAAAGGCGCCGCGCAAACAGCTCGCCACCAAGGCGGCGAGGAAGAGCGCGCCCGCCACCGGAGGCGTCAAGAAGCCCCACCGCTACAGGCCGGGCACCGTCGCCCTGCGAGAAATCAGGCGCTACCAGAAGAGCACAGAGCTGCTCATCCGCAAGCTGCCATTCCAGCGCCTAGTGCGCGAGATCGCCCAGGACTTCAAGACCGACCTGCGCTTCCAGAGCTCCGCAGTCATGGCCCTGCAGGAGGCCAGCGAGGCCTACCTCGTCGGCCTCTTCGAAGACACCAACCTGTGCGCAATCCACGCCAAGCGCGTC